>NW_016159157.1:0-21652 GCF_001687245.7 Rhagoletis zephyria
GTGTGTAGGCCGCGCAAGCAATTTTACACAGCTTGAAGCCAATTTATTTGAGTTGCTCCGAAAATATACACTAGCATATTTAGAAATTTATCGCAACAGGCTGTCTTAACTAGATTTTAGTTGTAACAGGGCAATGTATTTTAACAAAAGTATGCAGAGGAATGTGGAGCAGTTGAAAGGCGAAATTCGTGGATATTAATAGATGCTGCTGTATTTAGCAAAATAGCTGGATTTACATTTTAAATTCTATGGTTTGCCTTTCCATTTAATCACAAATCATATTAGTAACGGATCAAGGAAATGCATATAACTGATGGCATTGATTTATTTATGTCCACTAGAAAAGCCATTCAATTTTATAAAATATACTTTTTTTACTTTTACTACGTTCAGCAGATTAAAAAAAAATAATAATTTTACACAAATTAATTAATTAATATTTCTATTATGAGAGCTAAATAATGAATATTTTAATTTAAATGAATGGCGTTGAATTTGCCCTCGAAACTTGTGTTCGAACGTTACTCGAAAAGTAAGCTATTGTGATATAGTCATCAAAGTCAATAAATTTCTGAAAATTGTCACTTATCTTCATACACAATGTACAAAAATACTTTGAGACAAAAATAATGAAGCTAAGAAAATGTGTTGTAAAAGTAAAATAAAGCTTGAATTAACTTTAAAAGAATTGTCTATGCTACTCTTTTTGCAGTTAAAATTTTTTATTTTTTTTTAAAGCGATTCGATCTTCGACTGTGGTCGAAAGTGCTGATCGAACGAATTTTCATTTGGTATTATGACGCTCATACAATGAAGAATAGCGCTATTGTGAATTTCGCTCGTTTGGATTGTTCACAATAGTATATTTTTCGCCGCTGAGAAGCTTTGTTTACAAATCAAGCAAAAGTAAAAAGTTTGCTTGTACATATTCATGTAACTTTGTCAAATTAAAAAACAAAGCGAGTCTATAAAAATGTAGTAAAAATGAGTACAGCGGGAGTACGGGTACGAGAATTTGAATTATTAAATGAATTTTTTCCGTTGAAAGTTGACTATTTCTCGGATTTGCCCTTATGCACAGGCATATATTGTATGTACTTTCATTTAAGTCAGTGAGTCAACAATAGGCTAAATACATGAATGCATACATTTGCAAAAGTCCTAATGCAAATAAAACCACTGCAAAATTTAATACATATGTATGTATGTAAATACATATGTGTGTAGGCAGATTTTTGTAATTACTGCTGCATTGCGTACAATTATTTATTTAATTTTCTGCAGTAAAATTCTATGAAATGCATTTGGTCGGAAAGCGTGTTAGTGCGTAAAAATGTTAACAGTTTGCAATGAAATAAATTTAAATGCAGAATTACCAAAAAAGTGAAAGTTACCTCCGCTTTGTATGCGTCCAAAGAGAGCAGAGTACTGGAAAATATGTATGTACGGATTGGAAGACATTCAAGAGCTTCAACTGAGCAAATTTAGAAATCGTCTTTTAAATTTCAATTTGATTATCAAGATTTTTTTTGAAATAAGTTTCTGCTTTTAGGGCCAAAGAATTTCCGGGAAATTTAAAACAAAATTTACTGTGCACAATTAGCTAAGAGTTAATAAAATTTCTAGGTCTATCTTTATTGTTTCTTTGTTACATAAGTGTGCGTTACTTATGTATGTCCGTATATAATATACACATATATATATTTATGTATTTATGCACATATCCAGATAACCAGTATTGGACATATCTATAGCACCCCCCTTTCAAAGCGATATTGTTTGCCACTTATGTTTAATTATTTGCTTTTAAGAATTTTCAATTAAAATACAGTTCATTCTCCAACAAAACCCATATAAACCAATGATTTAAACTTTTTAAAAGATCGCAAAAAAGTGCAACAAACTTTCCCTTAAATTTCAAACTTTTTTCTCAGAAGCTCTAGAATTTTTTTGAGTACACAGTTTTATAGCGCATTCGATTTTGTCCAATAACGTGCAAGTTTCAAGTCGCTAAAGATTACCGTGGTTTTTTTAGAATTTTGTTTGTCTCATTTGCTTCCATATATGGACTAAACACAATTTATTTTTATATGGCAGAAACCCGCAACATCCTCGGCGAAAAAAATTCTAAAAAATCAACGATAATTTTTAGCCACTTGAAACTTGCACATTATTAGACTAAGATTGAATGGGCTATAAAACTGTGTATTCAAAAAAATTTTACCGCTTCTGAGAAAAAAGTTTGAAATTTGGGTGAAAATTTGTTGCACTTTTTTGCGGTCTTTTAAAAAGTTTTAAGCTTGAGTTTATGTGTGTTTTGTGAGAGAATGAACAGTATTTTAATTGAAAATTCTTAAAAATAAATAAATAAACATGGGTGGCAAACAATATCACTTTGAAATGGGGCTACTATTGTATTGGCCAATACTGTACATATTATTATACCCGAGCGCACTTGTGCACAAGGGTATATTAATTTTGTTCACATAACGGTTGTTTGTAACAGCCAAAAGGAATCGAGATAGATATAGACAAATGTATACATAAATGATCAGGATGAAAAAAGAAATCGATTAAGCCATGTCTGTCTGTCCGTCCGTCTGTCCGTCTGTCCGTCTGTCCGTGTACACGATAACTCGAGCAAAAATTGAGATATCTCAACGAAATTTGGTATGTAGGTTTCCCTTAATCCAAGGTAGGTTGGTATTGAAAATGGGCGAAATCGGACTTTAACCACGCCCACTTCCCATATAACGGTAATTTCCAGAAATACGAAAACTGCGATATTTTAGTAACTACTGAAGATAATTCACTCAAAATTGATATTTACAATAATTTTTAGACGAAAAATAAGAATATTATAAATTTTTGGAAAATGGGCGTAGCCACGCCCACTTATGGTTACATGTGTATATCTTGGTAACCGCTGCACCAATTTCTTCCAAACTTGGCACAGTTGTTGGCCTTGGTACAGCATAAAAAACCGCCGAAACTTTTTAAAATCGGACAATAACCACGCCCACATCCCATATAACGGTAATTTAGAGAAATACAAAATCTTCGATAAATCATTAAATATTGAAGCTAATTTATTCAAAATTGATGCTTGCAACAATTCTTTACCAAGAAATACGTTTATGGTAAAATTTTGGAAAATGGGCGTGGCACCGCCCACTTATGATCACATATAAGTATATCGGTAACCGTTCTACCAATTTGTACCAATCTCGGAATGGTTATTGTACATGCCACGTGTAAGCAAAACGTTGAAAATTATTGAAATCGGACTAAAATAACGGCCGCTTCTCATATAACGGTAAATTTCAGAAATGCTTGAAACTTCAATATTTCGAAATTGAAGGACGCTAATTTACTCAAAATTGATACACACCGGCTTACCATCTAGCGGAAGGTTTCGGAAAGATGAAAAAACATATATATAATACTTGCGCCGGGTATTTAATGTTCGGCTCCGCCCGAACTTAGACTTTCTTACTTGTTATGAAATTGTATTTCTCCAGTGTAATGGTTATTGCATGGGATGTAATGCAGTATGGTCCTGTACTTCTGGGTATGCATTTACAGTTGCACTACCATTTCCAATCCTGAATCTTGTGTTTCCGTTCGCGCACTCTGTGCATTGTGAGGACCTCACGGCTGAAAGAAAGGGAGCTTTGGTTTAAGGTCGCACTGAAGTAGGCAGCGTCTCTGGTTATGCGCCGGGTTTAGGGCCCACCTTGCCAATGAAAAGATCAATTTAGACTCGAACGAGACACTCTTTCTTTGGTTGATAAGGATGGTAAGACTAGGGCTAAAAGTATTGCCATCCAAGAAATGCATTGAACGAGGCAAGACAAAAGACTATAGCAACTGGTAACCACGCTCCAGCGGAAGGGGAGGACAAGGCGTCCGACGATGTCTTATAAGAATGCTTGGAGCACACCTTCGAGCACTACCGCAGCCACGATGTCAAAATCATTCTTGGCGATTTCAATGTCAGAGAAGGCAGGAAAGGGAATGTTGGTCCCGCAATCAGAAAATTCAGAAATTGTCCGAATAGAAAGGTGTGGGGAGACTTTCTTTGGATGTAATTACTTTAAGAATAAAAATATGTATTTTTACCGTTTTCAGTTTTTACGGCCAATCTGAGTGTACAATGTCGTACGTGCTTGTAATCACGCGACCTCTTCTATGCTATGCTAGTGGTTGAGAACTGCTGTTCGAGAGGCCATAAAAAGTCACTGTCACAATGTTGAAAAGCTACGCCACAAGTAATCTTTTTGGCTTTAATTTAATATATGTACTTATGGGAAAGAATAGCAGCAGCATTCAATAAACAACACTTAGATCTGTGCTACAGTAAATACATATATATGCGTGTGGGTATTTTTTGCACTCAATTGCGTTCCATAAGCATACATATATGTATAATATATGTATAATCATGATACAAAAATTAAGCTTGAAAAGAAGGTAGTTTCAATAAAAAAACGTTTTGATTACAAAGCAGATTTTTTACAATTTTTCAATTGTGAAAAATTCGAAATGGCGTTAACCAATTAAAGTTTTTTTAGAAGTGGGATTTTATATCATAAATTTGGAATTATATATAAAATAGTAATATCAACATTTAGGTTTTGAAAATAAGTAATATGTTATCTTAAAAATCCTAACATTTTACATTAAATTTGATAACCACTCCACAAAAGCTTTATTTTCAGACTAATATAGGAATATGGCCGTTTTTTCAAGTAATCTTCAACTTTAAAGCTCACCTTATATTTAAAGGTTGCTTTGAAATGTACACCTATGTCAAAAGTTAGGCATTTCTATTAGCGGTTTTTGACGTATGTATGTCTCTTGGTTGTAAACCAATTTAAAACCTATAATAAGATGATTTAGTTTTGACGCAAACATAAGTTTTAATTCAACCTTTAGATATAAAGTGAGATTTTAAGTTAACGGTTACGTGAGAAAACGGCACTTAGTGTACATATTTTAAAAATATTTAGTGTCTGATATAATTCAGCCACAGAAATTACACATTTCGATGTGTAATTTAATACGCATTTTCTTTCTACATTTAACTGCATGATTTTCAAGTAACTTGAAGGCGGAACTTACTATGGGACCCAACAAGCAACGCAACAAGAAGCGACATTACTGGAATTTACCACCGCAATCTTTTCTTTGTTATATGTTTATAGAACACCAGGAAGTTAGTCAATAAAGTACAATTTACCAGAGCCCCGAAACTACAAAATGTATTGTAACGAATCCTGGACACGGTGAGTATACCCCAGCATTGTAGAAGAATATTGAGGGCAACCAAAACGCTTCGTTACAACATATCACATTTAGGGCCATTTTCACAGTCAATAGTTAAATACTTTGCTAATATTAAATCACCATTTTTCTTTTCACAGTATTAGTTTGACTAATGGTTGACTGCAGTTAACTAATGTACATCCATTAGTTAACCAATAGTTAAAACCAGCTGTTTTTCTAGTAGTTAACTAATGACTGGGAAAATGGCCCTTAATGCTTTATCACACAAGCAGTACTTACCTTTTAAACCATTATTGTGAATTTTACGTTTGTGGTGAAAAATATCAAAAATGCTGGCATGTTTTTTTCTCCCATCCATTCCCTTTCGGGCGAATCGTCGTCCCTAGCGTTGTAAAATTTTTACGATTCCTTTGTTTGTGTTGCATCAAACGAGCTTTCTTTCGCCTGCCTTTTATGTGTACGAAAATTCTGCTGTGATCAAATTTGAGCAAATTCGCATTGCAGCGAAATAAATGGGAAGTAAGTACTGTTTTTCCATTTTTAGAGCCAAACATCTCTCAGCTAACGCTTGACATTTAAAAGTGTTTTAAACCATTTTCTACTTCACCGAGAAAGCCCAAAAATGAAAATTCGCCTAATAAATCTCCGATCTGGTATAGGTTATTTGGGAGAAGTCATTTTTATTTTCATTTTCACATGTATGTATAGTTGTAAAGTGCACAGAAATGAATGGATGGATAAACTTTCATAATTATTTAGTAAATATTTGATGAAAATAACAATTATATTTTAGTTTTCATACACCTTCAATTTTACAGCAAAAAGGGAACATTTAGGTGAATCTGGTGATGACGTTGTTGCTGTGTATCGATAATCGATTAATTATATTTCAGTGTTAATATCATCAGTGAACTCTAATTTTTGATTTCCTTTCCTCAACGTTTGAGACATTGTGATTCTAAAGTTATTCCAGCACTAAATTTGCAGAGAAATACTATAAATTATAAATTATTAAAAGTTAAAGATTATTTCTAGTGTGATAAAAAAATAATCGATTAACCAATCAGGTGATAAATAACCTAATCGAAAAACCCCACACCCCTAATTGTGCTCGATAGTCGTCACTTCGATGATCACTTCACTTTTCCTCCCAAGTCACTCCGAAACAATTCACTTTCAATGTGTTTTCACTTCGTTCGAAAATTAGCAAACGGCAGCACTAAGCGATATGGCCACGTACGTTATGGCGTATGACTAACATTATTCTCTGCTACTGTTTCATTCAAAAAATTATTACAAATTATCATTTGACTATTCACAACTTCGTTAGTAGCTTGATTTTTCTTTTTGCAAATGAACAGGCTTTAATACAAATGAACAAAATTTACAAAAAATCGTTAATTTTTTAATTTTTTCCCTGTTAAAGTTTCCATTTTTTTCATTCACAATGCAAACTTAAAAAGAAAATATCTTGCGAAATTGACCTGTTCTGGAAAAACGGTATACAGATCCATAATCTGCGATGCAATATTAAGTTTACGCGTTTCGGCGTGTTTTTGTGTAATTTCAAAACTTTCTCCCCTACAGTGTAATATTAGGTCTGTTCGTTGAGTGCCTAGTACACTATGTAGCGTAGGGAAAAGCGTTCGATGAGGACTTTTCTTGGTCTAAATGTCATATGTTGTTCTACACTGTTCTACACTTTAAGCGCAATTATCGAACAGACTTTATGTGCCGATATTAACTAATGAATTGGCGATAAATAAGTTTATTATAAAAACTTATTAATCGCGACTTAAATTAAACCAATAAAATAACTTGTTTAATTTTTTTATGTTTGAAATTTAAAGAGCTGTTACCTATCTTAAGAGTACTTCGCTTTCAGAACCTATTTCATATATTTCATCCAGGGGTGGATCCAGCGGGAGGGTTTTGGGGGTTAAACTACGTGTCAGTCGGTGGCGGACCCACGGGGGTGTTTTAATACATATACGCCATATTATACATACATATGCGCCATATTAAAACAAACCCCGTGCGTCCGCCACTGACTGACACGTAGTTTAACACCCCAAACCCCCCCGCTGGATCCGCCACTGATTTCATCCCTAATTGCATAGAATGTGGCATGGGCTGTTCATTGAGTTACCATTGTGAAGGTCCCAACATTGAAGTGACTCCCACTCTCAAAGCATGTATCTTATATGTATATGTATGTCCATTAGAGTGGTCCAAAAATACTTGCTGGGGGAAAAAGTTTAGAATGTTAAGCTCTCACCTGTAGGATTTTTCTAAATTTTGTTTGTTTAAAAAATATATATATATTTAGAACACGATACCATTCAAAATTCAAAAAATAAAAACTGTTACTATTGTTAAGTAGCTCTTGTCTCTAATCCTTGAACATGAGCCACTTCAGAGTAGTAACAGTTTGTGTTTTTGGAATTTTGAATTGTATCGTTATTGCACAGGACCACCGATATATGTGAAATATTCCTGTGTGCATATGTAAGTTTTTTTACCTCCCAACTTCCTTAAATTTAAATTTTCCTCTTTTAAACAACGCCCGCTTGCGTTGCATCCTTTTTAGCAAAAATCTAACAAAACAGCATAGGATGCCGCATTCGACAAATAAATGTAAATCATCTCCTACATGTGCATATCTATGTAGTTGGCGTAGACGGATATGGCCGGTGCCGTCAACGAAGCCAAAGAGAAGTGAAAAATGGAAGTCCACAATAACTAAAATGAAGGAAATAGAAAATATGCTCAATTTAAAATTATGCTATATGTGAAATTAAAAAAAAAAAATATGTCATATGCATGTAATAAAAAGGGTGAGAAGATATCTTCCCACTGATACCTCATAAGTCTAAATCGGCATATTTTTGGCCCAGTTATTCAAGTTTCTCTTAAACCAATCTTTGAAAAATTAAAAAAATATCATCAAAAATCTCATTATTATGATTCCGTTGAAAAATTTGCTTACTATTTTTTATGGAGATTTTTTAAGCTTAAACTATTTTGTCATCCGAGAGGATTTTTTTTTTTCAAAAAATACTTTAAAAAACTCAATTTTAGGAGGTATTTTCAAATCGGTCCAGCTCACGTAAATCTTAATATTTTTCCGAAACATTTTGGTGGAAGTCTTCAAATATAACAGATTTTGTAATCCCGGCGGGAAAACCGTAACTTTTTTTAGTGATGCAGTCTAATGTACATATATATATAGTTTTTTTTACAGACTTTTCCAAATTATTTGCATTACAACGTGCAACGCACTTTAAGTCTTCTCTATTTTTTTATGGCTTTTTCATTTTGCCTCAAAAAATTTTCATTTCATTTCACAAGTACTTCTTAGCTCATTTGATTAAAAAAAATAATATTTCGATTACATTACATACATATGTACATATATATTTCAACACTAAAATTACACATAATTACGAAATCTCATTACTTACCGTACACACTTCGCATTTATTTATAATACATTCTATTATTTTCCTTTATGTTTTGATGCAATTACTTACCGCACGTGTGGATTAATTTTGCAAGGCATTTCATATTTATTTACATCTTGAATTCACTGCACTGCTGTTAGAGAAACATTTCACAATCCTTTCGTCGGCAAGCGTAAGCCTCCGGGCGCAGAGCGAGGGAAAATGGCAATATGGGTGTGAATAAATTTCCAAAATTTAACTGACCATATAGCACAACCGAATTGGCAATTCATAAAGGAAAAAATCGAATCCATAAATTAAAATATCCATATCAGGGCCGTTCGTTCAGAAATATAAAACCTATGAGCATATTTAAGAAATTTTAGAAATTTTGATACTCAGTAGGAATAAACTGTTAGTCATTATGATCTTCTCAATGGGCCAGTTTATTACCACAGCACTATTAGGTACTTATAGATTTTTGTCGTTGACCATTTTGTGGCATGGCTTCTATCCACACTTGGCTTTGCCCGCCGCTCGTCCTCTTACCATGCTCTTTACAAAAATATTTTCATATCTTTCAGTGTTCAAACAAGCATGCAGTTATTTATGGATATGCATCCATATTTTCCGCAATTGATCTGAATTCAATACGATTAAGTAAATGTCCAATTTATTGCACCAGAAACTTTTTAATATGCATTGTTTACGTCCTTCTCTTTTCCCGAAACCCATAGGGCAGAGATGGGCATATTTTGATTTCCGAACACATGTAATTGGGCTTCATGATGCTGCTTGCTGCGACGTCGACATATATATGTACAGTATCATCGTCTGCGTGCATCTTAGACTGCTTTTACACAGTTCAAGTATTGAATTCAATTCTACTCGCATGTGGAAGAGAGGAGGTGAGAAGAAAAGGGACGAGTACACATGCGTCTGTACCGTCAAGTTGTTTCAATTTTCTTGCTTTGATTTTGGCATTTTCGATGCTTCCTATTTAGAGAACCAAAAACTTGAATTCAACAGAATTGAAACGTGTCAAAGCAAATAGAAAACGCAAAAGAGAATGAGCAAGAATTGCTTTAAAGTACTTGAATTATGTAAATCGGGTGTTACGATAATTGACGATTGACTGATGCTTCGCTGGTACTTCGGCAGAGCAAATCAAATCCGTTGCTATTGACAGTATTCGGACGCAAAGTTTTTGAAGTGAAACTTCTTCGAACTCCATGGAGACACATATTTGCGTTAAATCACGGATAGTAGTATTAGAGTAAAAACAACATTTACGTTTATTTTGATGTTGCTCCTAGTCTGTAAAGCGTCAAAAAGTTAAGATCAACGTGTGTAATGTGAAATATAAACAAAAATTAAATAATATAATTTTAAATTAAAAGAAAAACATAAAAATTGTTGCATCTTTATTTCTTGGTAAATTTGTTGCAGGCGAAGGTATCAAAAACTGAATTTCAATCGCTTCTTTTGTATGAAAAAATGTTTAACATGCAAATAGATTTTGACTATTTAAAATTTTTGTTAATAGAAAGTAAAAAGTTTTGAAATTTTACTGACCAAATAATTTGAAACAATAGTTTTTTAGCTTACGGTGGTCGATGTAGTACAAATGTAATTTAGCAAAAAAGTGGAATCTCTTTCACAAATGTGGTAGAGTCCGAGTACTATTGAGCAAGATTTCGCTGCTTCGCACACAAGCACATGTGTATGATAGTGTGAGTTTGCCCATCTCTGCCGTAGGGCTTTCGATTTTCTTTTAATGGAATTGCGGAGTATAAACAGATACCCATACACACGCGAATGAAAGGTGAATAATTGCCACGTATTATATGTTCATATATGTGTGCATGGACATTAGGGTGGTCCAAAAATGTATGGGAGAAAAGTAAAATCGGAAATTTAATGCTCTCATCCCCTAGGATTGTTCTATACCGAAGAAAGTATACCCCTGTTTTTTTATTTTAAAATCAAAATATATTTAGAGGTCGCTCCAAGCGCTCAAAGTTTCCCATGTATTTTGTATGGGGAAAAAAATACTTTTCGTAGAAATGGCATAGAATCCATGAAAATCAAAATTTTTCAATCTGAAAACTCTGCTTCTCTTCAAAGGACTTCGGAGAATAATGCCCAATTGTTTATTTAAACGTTTTTTTAATTTAAACTATTTTTTCTTTTGTATATTTCTGTTTGTATATTTGATTTTTTTTTGGGATATTTCGGAGACCCTTAAAAAATAGTTAGAATTAAAAAATGTTTAAATAAACAATTGGGCATTGTTCTCTGAAGTCTTCTGAAGAGAAGCAGAGCTTTCAGATTGAAAAATTTTGATTTCCATGGATTCTATGCCATTTCTACGAAAAGTCTTTTTTTCCCCATACAAAATACATGGGAAACTTTGAGCGCTTTGAGCGACCTCTAAATATATTTTGATTTTAAAATACAAAAAATCAGGGGTATACTTTTTTTCGGTATAGAACAATCCTAGGGGGTGAGAGCATTAAATTTCCGACTTTACTTTTTTTTGGACCACCCTAATGTACATACATGAACTTAAGGTGGGCACGGTAGTACATAGTACGTGGTGCATCCCTGCAGGAAGTGATGTTAGCTTAAATCTAACTTGAATCTGTTTAGGCGAACAGAAGTGTTTTTGTTCTCCAGACGCCACTATCCAATTCGTATGTAGAATCGCCCGCTGATTGCAAAAATCGAGTTAATGATACATAAAGAAGTAATAAGTGGTCAAATGAAAATGCGCAAAGAGTTTTTCATTTGCCGTTTTTCTAATTCCGTCAGAGCTAACCTCAAAATAACAATATCAAATTTCGATTTTCATTTTATTTGTTTTGAATTGGAAAAAGCGCCTGTGAAGTGCAGAAAAAAAGTGTATTCAAAGTAATTTATATATGAAGATATTTAAATATAAACCTTTTTAAAGAAAACAAACTACCGATTACTACGTATGCGTAAGTTTATAACTCACTTTAAGTTGGTTTTGTCAAAACTAATTAAAAGTTAGGTATGTATTTATGGAAGCCCACGAAAAATCTAAATACAGTTGTTTACTTTTAACAATTGATAATTTTTCACTGCAGGGATAAGTACTCGTACACATGTCGTAGTATCAAATTTGTTAAATCGCAAGATTGAACTATAGCCCCATTTGCATGTATTAGGTGCATTCTTTTGCAACCGAGCTACAAGAGAACACCCGCTTAAATGACGAAATACACACAAAGCAACAACACAAACTCGGCTATTTATCCGAGTTCAGCCAGGTCGGTTAAAAAATAAGCGACCTGAAGGGTGGTGTTGGTAAGTGAAAAATTGCTCCATTGTAAACCGATCACATATTTCTTGCCAGCTACCAACAGTGTTGCTTAATTAGCTAAAAGGAAATTTTACCCGAGTTTAGCGTTCTTTTGTCGTTCGCTTACAAAAAAATGCATCTTTAGTTATCACTGCAATTTCCAGTAGCCGGAGCTGCCCTATAGATTAATGCTGATTAATTGAATCCTTGTTCGCGCAAAAGCATGTGACCGATAGGGAATTGCTCACTCGGAGCTATGAAGCGTGCAGTGAATATCTGATGTGGTAGCAGCATAGCGTAAAAATATGACGCTTCACACGGTCGAGTTCGCTATAACAATTTGAACGAATCAGCAAAGGAAATCAGTCAATATTGCCAATAGCATTTTCAGTGGTGGCCGTTTATGCGGATGTGGTCAATTTAACTGTCTCGTTCTTAATCCCTCAATTTCCTTAGTATTGCCATACGCTTAATCATTGCGGTTGCATCAATTCACAGCGCCTTAATCGTTCCAATACTCCAATCGAATGTAATGCTGTTGCGTGGCGGTAATAATTGTTGTAATTGCTATGTAGCCAACTTTAGTGCGATATTAATCGCGAATAATTTGTGCACCCGACTATAAAGCCCACTGGTTTATTAGCAGCAAAACGACAGTTCATCTACAGTTATAATTCAGCCAATGCGGCGAGCAATAGGAAGGAAGATTAAAACGAATACAGCGCCAATGAATCCAACATTTCCCGCACACCCGGGGTTGTGCATCATCGGATATTTCAATATTTACGTTATATTTCTGGGACTCACTCGAGTACGGATCGATTTTGTTGCCCAGCGTGTTGTTCGATCCCGTCTCGTGGCTTTCTATGTAATTTGCGTGAACATCGCCACTTTGGTTTTTGTACCGATCTCTTACATCTACGAATCTATTGACGCCTCCTCGATTCTCAATAACAATTTGGAAACTTTCAGTGAGACGGTGAATTTGCTGATAAATTCCGGCGCCATAGCGGCCTCGGTACTATTGCGTGGTCAGAGAGAGGGTATACATTTGAAAATCGCTGAATCGATTATTTCACTCGACCGGCGCTATTTTAGTAAGATGTGTGCTGACAAGTCGACCGACCCTGGCGCCGATCGTCTGCTGTACTTTAAATTGTTTGCGCTCTCTCTGCAACTCGTAGCTCCACTTTACAATTCCTTTTCGGCTGTCGATGAAGTCGTCATCAGCGAAGTACTGCAGACCTTTTACTACAGCTACTTGCAGAGTATTTTGGCCGCTACTCACTCCATGTATTTTTATTTTATGTGGCTGCTGCACAAGCGCTTCTGTTTGCTGAATGGAAAAATGAAAGACTTGCTACATCAGCTGCAGCAGATGCCAATGAGAGGCGAACGGTGCGAAGTGGACATCTTAGCGCAAAGGCAGTTAGATGCTACTGAAGCGTTACTGGAAATTTCGCAAATACATACGGACCTTAGTCGGCTGTTGGTGCGCCTGAATGTAGACTACGAAGAGCAAATTCTAGTGCTACTGGCAAACCTTATTGACAGCATTTCTTTCGGTTATTACTTGACCTTGGCGATGGATGGCTCAGTCGATTGGGAGTTCGATTTCGACGCCTTGCTTTTTTGCTCATATGCGGCCATACTGTTTGTTGACTTGAATTTGGTTTATTGGATTTCAGACATGGCTATGGTTGCGCATAACAAAATGGCGCAGATAATTCGTCAGTTGCAGATATTGCCGCCACTAGGCGATGTCTTCGAGCAAGAGGTGAGTGCCTGACTATGCACGCAGAATTAATTCAATTCAAAGTAGTTCCCTTTCAGTGTGAAGTGTTCGTCTTGCAGCTGCAGCAGCGGAAAATGGACATCCGAGTTGCTGGCATGTTTCGACTAAATCGGCAAAGTGCGTTGGGATTGTGGGTCTTTGTGCTCACGCAAGTTATCATCTTTAAACAATTCGATTTAGAGTCACAGCTAAGAAAATCCAAGGAAAATCCTCTACTGGAGCGGTTCAATCAATTTTTTCGAATCGAATAGGTGTGAGAAGAAATGCCGGATTTCGAATAGGGCAAACAGACTAGCACCATGCTTTTTTAGAGAATAAAATACTAAAATATGGCATACAGTGGCTTACATGTAATTAAGTGCGTTTAAGTTCTGAATTTTATTATAAAAACCACATGAAATTCCAAAAGTAACTAATAACAAAGAACATCAAATTAATTACGTAGTGGAAGAAACAAAAAACGCATTATACCCTTTTAAAACAAGATAAAAGCCATTAATCATTAATGATTTTGAGTATAAACGTAATTTATTTCAAATGACTTATACTAAGGAAATTTTTAATAGTTGAAATCCCGCTCCTCCCATGCAAAATGCCTGCGTACGGACTTGACCAGAGAACCAAAATGGTTTTTACGAAAGGTGGATTTAATCGTTATACAGTAGGGTTCTCAATTCCTTAAGAACTATCGAATTGGTTGTGAAGATTGCCAAATATAACCGCCAGAACGTCTGAGCAAATGGCAAAGCATTCGTTATGAAAGTGGAGTGTGTTGCTGTCCTGTATATGCGAACTGCCTTCAATCACACCAAACACTTCTTACTTCCAGGTATTTTAAGAGAGCTACAGCTGAAAAATTATGTTTAATTCTACGCTAAATTCTGTATTCAATTTCAGTTACGTTCTTGTGTAAAGAGGTAATAGTTTTGTCTAATGAAAACACACAAAATTATACTGATCGAACCCTTCATTAATGGGTTTACGGTCATATCCAGAGATTGCCTTATACAGACACTGCTGGGCCTGCTCAGTGCGTTTTCGGTGATGTTCCTCTGAATTACAAGGAGGTAGGCAAATTTTTCCTGGGAAACTGCTAGTAAAGCTCCTTGACGGTCGGAATTTGAGCCTCACTATGGCTTCATTAGGACTTATACCGAATAGTCCCAACTCGTAGCTTGGGGCTACAGATCTAGTAGTAGTGTAGTAATCTTACTACAAGTAGTAAACTTTTAGGGTTTGACACGATATCTCGAAAATGGCTGGCACATGTTTTCTAGGTTGCACCTATCAAAGGCATGATTACTTTAATAAATTTATCGCTCTAAAATTTCACTCAATCAGATTGGCTGTGGAAGCAAGTGCGGGCGTTATCTCTACACCAGTGAGTTAATATAAATGCCGTTTTATAGCATCATTAATCATTGTTATTGTTATGCTACCACCTTGGTGTGATATTGATCGGAGACAATCCATACCGCACGCTAACCGGCTGTCTAATTAGTAGTTATTCAGCAGGCCGTTGATGATTGCATTTCACGCAGTCGATGCAGTCAATGCAGCCAATAATACAAACGTACAACATAATGAATTCACCGCTTCGCTCACAGCTTCGTTTGCGCCTAATTGGGTATTTCAATATATTCGTTATATGCTTAGGTCTCACTCGAATTAGGGTCGACTTCCTTGCTCAGAGGGTCATTCAAAGCCGCATTGTAGCCATCTATGTGAATTGCGCGAATATTGCAGTTTTGACTTTGCTACCGGTGCTCTTCATCATCAATCCAATAGATGAGGTTATGTACACAGAATATTTGGAGGCCTTTTGTGACACAATAGTGATGGTTGTTTTTATCGGAGCATTAATGGTCTCGGTGCTCTTGCGTCGTCGAAGGGATGGCATACATTTGGAAATCGCTGAGTCGATCATTGAACTCGACCGGAGCTATTTCAGTAAGGCGTGCGGTAACAAGGCGACGGACCACTCGGCCGACCGTATACTGTACTTCAAAATGTTTGTGTTCTGCCTGTACGTTGTTACTCATTTTTATGATTTTATTCTGGATCAGTTGATGGATAATGCGGGTCATATTGTCAAAAATTTGCTGGTGGCATTCTACGAGAGCTGCATGCAAAGCATTCTAGCAGCTACTCTCTTCATGTATAGCTATATGTTGTGGCTACTGCGTAAGCGTTTCTGCTTGCTAAATAGGAAAATGAAGGAATTGCTGCGTCAGCTGCAGCAGGTGACAATTAGAGGCGACCAATGCGAAGTGGACATCTTAGCGCAACGGCAGTTTATTGCCGATGCCACTGAAGCATTATTGGAAATTTCACGAATACATGCGCACCTCAGTGGGCTGTTGGCGCGCCTGATTGTAGACTACCAACAGGACATTTTAGCAATGGTGCTGTTGTACATTGTTAGTGCCATTTCCTTTGGTTTCTTTTTGAGTTTGGTGATGCTGCAATCCATCGAATGGGAGCTAGATTTAATAGAACTCGTGGTTTTATTGCATGCGGCAATAGATGTTGTTGACTTGAATTTGATTTATTGGATTTCAGACAGGACTATGGCTGCGCATGACAAAATGGCGCAGATATTGCGTCGGTTCCAAATATTACCGCCACTAGGTGATGAGTTCGAGCAGGAGGTAAGCGAAGTATTTACATACGTACATACATTAATTGACAATGTTATTTTTCAGAGTGAGTTGTTCGCCTTGCAGTTGCAGCAGCGGAAAGGCGACATCAAGAACGCTGGCTTATTTCAGCTAAATCGGGAAAGTGCGTTGGGATTGTGGGTCTTTGTGGTCAGCCATGTTATCATTTTCATGCAATTCGATATAGAATCTCATCAAACCGAAGGCGCTAAGACTCCATTATTGGATCGATTTAACCAGTTGTTTCGACATGACGCCTGAGCACAGGGAGAACAACTCATGTTAAAAATACAGATTTCAAGAAAAGAAATAAAAAATTGTCTGTAACTACTCTCTTGTTTGTTTCAGTTCAAAAGGAGGATCATTTCGGCCATGGCACTCCATGGTAGCTAGTACAACAGCTGGCGTTTCGAAGACTATCTCGAGGTGTCCCTTCATCAGCACATAACTGAAGTAGCTGTACGAAATGTTATTAATTATCTGTATAAAGATTGCAGCCAATATTTTGCAGTTTGAAGTCGGCGTTCAGACGCATGGTCATCGCGCTCAGCTGTGCATATATTTTCGCCATTTGCATCAGCTCCTTGCTGGCCAAAGCACTCGATTTTGGCAGTTGCGTGGGCGCCTGTGCAGGGACTTAACCAATTTATTGGTAGATCTACCAACTTTTTAGCTCTATATTATTTTCTAACATTTTTACCAACAAAGGCTAAAAATCTACCACTATTTTGCGGAAATAAAGCAAAGAGATCGCAGTGTAAATTTATGTCCATATTTTGCCATCGGATTAATCTTAAATAAAAACAAGTAAGAAAGTCTAAGTTCGGGTGGAGCCGAACATTAAATACCCGGCGCAAGTATTAAATATATGTTTTTTCACCTTTTCAAAAGCTACCGCTAGATGATAAGCCGGGGTGTATCAATTTTGAGTAAATTAGCGTCCTTAAATTTCGAAATATTGAAGTTTCAAGCATTTCTGAAATTTACCGTTATATGAAAGGCGGACGTAATTTTAGTCCGATTTCAACAATTTTCAACGTTTTGCTTATATGTGGCAAGCACAATAACCACACCGAGTTTGGTATAAATTGGTAGAACGGTTACCGATATACATATATGTGATCATAAGTGGCCGCTGCCACGCCCATTTTCCAAAATTTTGCCATTAACGTATTTCTTGGTAGAGAATTGTTGCAAGCATCAATTTTGAATAAATTAGCTTCAATATTTACTGATTTATCGAAGATTTTGTATTTCTCTAAATTACCGTTATATGGGATGTGGGCGTGGTTATTGTCCGATTTTAAAAATTTTCGGCCATTTGGTATGCTGTACCAAGGCCAACAACTGTGCCAAGTTTGGAAGAAATTGGTGCAGCGGTTACCAAGATATACACATGTAACCATAAGTGGGCGTGGCTACGCCCATTTTCCAAAAATTTATAATATTCTTATTTTTCGTCTAAAACTTATTATAAATATCAATTTTGAGTGAATAATCTCCAGTAGTTACTAAAATATCGCAGTTTTCGTATTTCTGGAAATTACCGTTATATGGGAAGTGGGCGTGGTTAAAGTCCGATTTCGCCCATTTTCAATACCAACCTACCTTGGATTAAGGGAAACCTACATACCTATTTTCGTTGAGATATCTCAATTTTTGCTCGAGTTATCGTGTACACGGACGGACGGACAGACGGACAGACGGACAGACGGACGGACAGACAGACATGGCTTAATCGATTTCGTTTTTCATCCTGATCATTTATGTATACATTTGTCTATATCTATCTCGATTCGTTTTGGCTGTTACAAACAACCGTTATGTGAACAAAATCAATATACCCTTGTGCACAAGTGCGCTCGGGTATAATGAAAAGTTAACTAACCAATTTAAAACTAAAATTGCATCTCTATCAACTGTTTATGGAAATAGTTTTCGTTTGCAATACGTTTTTTGTGGTGTGCAAAATTCAAGCATTTCAAAACTAATTTTAATCAAAAAATTATGAAGTGCAGAGTAATTGTTGTTTTAATGTAGCAGCGCCGGAATGAAGGCATCCGTGATGGAATCAGATTCGAATCGAAATTTTATTTTTTTGAGACTACGGCTTTTGGTAGCGACTTAGCTTTATCAGTTCAAAATGTATTTGAGAGAAAAAAGTTGTTTTTTTGTTTCATTCGATTCTAATCGTGTTTGNCGGAATGAAGGCATCCGTGATGGAATCAGATTCGAATCGAAATTTTATTTTTTTGAGACTACGGCTTTTGGTAGCGACCTAGCTTTATCAGTTCAAAATGTATTTGAGAGAAAAAAGTTGTTTTTTTGTTTCATTCGATTCTAATCGTGTTTCATTCGATCACGGATGCCATGATTCGGGCCCATTTTTATGAGCTACATACATATTTATACGTTTTTTGTTGAATGTTTTATTGTTTTATAAAGAATTACTAGTTATTCCAAGGCGAATTCATATAATAAGTTGACAGCAGAAGTTCAAAATCAAAAATGCCTCTAACAAATTTTAAGCATTATGACATTAAGAATCCCCGAGGCGAAAATACTGCTGCTTTGGTAACACCATCTTACCTGAATGCGCTTTCATATATCCCAAATGAGTAAAAANATCCCCGAGGCGAAAATACTGCTGCTTTGGTAACACCATCTTACCTGAATTCGCTTTCATATATCCCAAATGAGTAAAAACTATCTATCTTTAAAAAAATCTACCAACTTCTACCAATTTTTGTATGCAAAATCTACCGTTATTAATTTTTTCCAAGTCCGTGCACTGGTGGGCGCTTCATCGCCATCTTGCAGCAGTTCAACTGAGCGAAACAATTCGCTCGCTTAGTAGTCAACAGTGAGAAGCGTTTTCGCAGCAGCCACGTCAAGTAGAAGTATGTATACGAAAAGCGTGCCGATAAGCAAATTAAATGAACATAATCGTGATAGAGACAAGCCAGCAGGCCACACAAATCGAGTACGGCAGAAAATTGTATGGACCCATAAAATGGAGCGATCGCATGAATAGCAGATATCAGCACTTTGATAAAAATCAAATAGTTCAAGCGGCGTTCCTCTGCATTCTCGATGCACAACTGGCCCAAATATTCCCTGTCAAGCTCGAATAATGCATTGGCTATGCCCAAGTAGAGCACTTCATTTCTCCAACGCATTACCATTCACGCAGTTCGTGAAAATGGGCAATTTATGGTGATACCATTTGGCTATCATTGCTATCTGCTCCATATAAACGAACGGTATGAGTGCGAGTGTTGCGGCCTGCGCACAAATCACAAAGGCATGAATGTAGGGCGAGCGTTGATGTGTTGCTTCTTAAAATTCAAACGCAATTGCGTGATCCACAAGGTTATGGCGAAAATATTCACACAACCAATAATTCGCTTGCGTAACGCTGCTCGTTTGGCGGTTTCCATTTGCGTAAGTCGGCTAAATAATTCGCACTAAATGTTGCCCCGCCCCGCTACTTGCTTGAAATGGCCTGTTGCTGCAAAATTTGATAGAGTTGCGATAGCGTTGACATATCGGGTGCATACCAGTCAATGTGAGCAAAAAATATTAATTATGCCTCCATGCATAGGGCAATGAACATAATGGTGAGGCATGCTGTAGTGGTTAGCAGTGCGCATTACCATTTCGTAGGGCCTTGGTTCGAGCCCAGTTTCTGACCAACATATAAAAAAAAAAATAAATAACAAAAAGTAGTTTCTAATAAGCGGTCGCCCTCGGCTGCCAATGGCAAACCTCCGTGTGTTTTTAGCCATGGAAAACAGCTTCTCGTAAAAATACAATTGTCGTTCCAAGGCGGCGCAATACTGCAGGTCTTTGCCCTTTGTGTGACAACATCAAGGCGCAAGCCACAAAACGGAGGAGGAGCTCGGCCAAACACATATTAGTTGCGTTCCAGATGCTTCACGATATTCACGAAATTCACGATTTGCAGGTTTTTACAGGAAGTCGTTCCAGGTGACCACCTCCCACAAGGTTTATTAATGGAGAAAAAAGCTGTTCCTGCAAATCGTGAATTTCGTGAATATCGTGAAGCATCTGGAACGCAACTATTGTGTAAGCTCCAAGTATTATTAGTAGTTAATGTTGTCAGCTGACGCAGGGCTTTGTTGCGAAATACTCTAATGCGTTTCATTAAATTTTGCTGTAAAAGGCGCTTAATCATATAACTTTGTCTTGTGCACAAATTTTAGGGAACGGACTGTTATACGATATTAATTTTGATAACTAAATGGTTATGTATGGTTAGAGTACGCATACGCTCTAAGAAACCACACATGATAAATGGAAATGAAATTTCATTTATACTGCCATGCATACATAGCAGCAAGTTCATGCCACCAACATCGAAGTCATTTGCACAAGATTTCTACTGGGTATCTCTTGATGTTGAATAAAATTCTCGTTAAACCAATTAGTCTTATTCTCAGCTGAAATACTTGACCGAAAACGGTAGTAAGAGTTACATATGAAACCTTCGTTGATATAATAGCGATTTGTATGCTTGAAGAAATCGCAAAAGTACTAACAAGAAGATAACTGCAATGATGAAAGTCGGAAATCAAGTGGAGGCCTTTGATAACGGGCACTGTCTTACCAGTGGGAAGTTCAAAAAGTGTGATCTAAATGCATTTCTGCTACTTATTGGTAACTGAGTTTTATGCCTAAAAAAGAAAGAAAAACAATTTGTAAGCAATTATGTATATCTGCCGCAGCCCCCAAAAAACGGATGTTATTGCACAAAAAAACTAGAAACAACAAGTAAAAAAGTCTAAGTTCGGGCGGAGCCGAACATTAAATACCCGGCGCAAGTATTAAATATATGTTTTTCACCTTTCCGAAAGCTACCGCTACATGGTAAACCGAGGTGTATCCATTTTGAGTAAATTGGCGTCCTTAAATTTCGAAATATTGAAGTTTCAAGCATATCTGAAATTTACTGTTATATGAAAAGCGGCCGTAATTTTAGTTCGATTTCAATAAGTTTCAACGTTTTGCTTCTATGTGGCAAGTACAATAACCACACCGAGTTTGGTACAAATTGGTAGAACGGTTACCGAGATACATATATGTGATCATAAGTGGGCGGTGCCACGCCCATTTT
>NW_016159157.1:22178-48493 GCF_001687245.7 Rhagoletis zephyria
CTGATCATTTATGTATACATTTGTCTATATCTATCTCGATTCGTTTTGCCTGTTACAAACAACCGTTATGTGAACAAAGTTATAATACCCTTGTGCACAAGTGCGCTCGGGTATAAAAATTATGGCACAGGACGCCAAGAGCTAGTTTATTTCCAAAGTCGAGTTTACAGTTTTTTGATTATTATTTCGGGTACGAAACACAGGCACACATGGCTACAAAACGGACCAAGTAATAACCGTTTTCTGCTTTACGCGTATTTTTGAGCGATTAGTAGAATGAACTCATAGTTCGGTGGTCACCTTGCCGACAACAGTTGCCATTACGCATTGCATAAGCAGTTTCCAATTAAATTAAGTGCTTGGGCAGTGGGAATTCATATCATTCCCAAATCTTCTGACGCAGTGTTACTTGTACTATTTTGTTTATGCGCTATCTGATGAGAAATATTGTAAGGGCACAAGGTAATACTGAGTTCATTGACGGTTTTTACTAATTCAATTACTAAAAGGTGGCATGCGTCGTAAAGCTTCTCCACAAATTAAAAAATCGCGGCTCCAAAAAACTTATGCCGTCCCCGAAAGAAAGATATTCTTAATACGAAGCTTTTTCATGGGAGAAACTTATTTGATGATTTGATATTTCTTTCATTGAGGCGGATCTGTTTCCAGTTTCATAAATCTGTAGCTAAAATACACGAATGAAATGAAACCATTTTCAAATCAACCGAAACCTTTTTCAAATTAAATAAAACCTTTTTCAGATTAAAAGCTCAACCACTCACCGACGGAGCACCCTTCCGTACCTGCCGTCCGTATCAACGTATGAAATTGCTGTTGATAGAGAGAGAGAGAGACAAGCAACGACAGCGTCACCGTCATGCATGTCAGCTGATACGGTCTACGGTTGTACGTCTTTGGTTGGTTGAGCTATAAGCGAATTCTTTTTCAAATTAAATGAAACTAATTCCAGATTCAGTGAAACTTTATTAATTTAATAATATTTCAATTAATTTGAAAAAGGTTCATTTCATTTGGAAAAGGTCTCGCTTAATCCAAGGTATGTCAAACGGGTAGTAGCATTATACGCGGCATACACGGTGCGTCTGACTCGCGAGTCATTCAGAGTCATGCCAGAGTCATGTCGGTGTAGTTAACACATATTTATTTTTACAAAGACATCCAAACCGACTCGTGAGTCAGACGCACCGTGTATACCTCCTATTACATCGCAAACAACATTTACCTGTATTTTGTTCTTTCTTCTGTTATCTAAAGTGCCAGAAACTGTTCTGATTTTTTTTTTACCAAAGTGTGTCATGTGACGTTCCAAAAATAAAAAATTTAAATTGTAAAACATAAAAACTGCTGCAACATTTTTCTAACTACACATGTACATATATGTATTTATTTGCTTCTCGAAGCGTTGATCTATCCTTTGCAAGGCCCAGTTGTCCTGCTGAGTTGGGTGAACGTTCCAAAAGCTGCTATTCAATCGCTTGTTTTGTATGAAAAAATGTTTTACATGCAAATAGATTTTAACAATTTAAAACTTTTTTGAGAAGAACTTAAAAATATTTGACATTTTAGATATCAAATAATTTGAAAAAAAAAATCAAAGCAGCTACCCTATTGATACTACCTGTTCAATGTGTCTTACCTTAATCTGAAAATGGGTTCATTTAATTTGATAAAGGTTTCATTTAAACTGAAGATTCTACATACACATATACATACATACATACAAAAATACATACATACATACATAGTATAGAAATGCCCTTACTCATTCTCTCGAAATTCAGTTTTTTATAAAGTTCGGTAGACTACTCACCAAAGACCTACGACTGGGAACATTGTGGAGCGGCGAGCAAAGAGCATCAAGCAAAGCGTCGATTACAAATTCCCTGTGGGGAAAATCTCTAGTTCTGAACTGGTGCGCTTCTAGTACATTTAGACCCAGTACTGGTTCGCGATAAATCTCTTTTGCATGCAAGCAACTGGCGAATGATTGTAAGAAATGTACGTTTACATACCTTTAGCTGTAGCTGAGTTTGCAGAGGTGCTCGCTGTGATTTCTTAGATTCCAGACTGTCTCAAGATGTTGAAATGTTAACACAAATTTTACTTTTGTATTACCAAGCTATGAAAAAGCATCTGCGAAGCACAGAATAGAAGCGTATTTTAACGAAAAAGCCGCCGAACACATATCTATGTAAAGTAAACAAGCCCCCGCTGCATCCCTTATTCGATAGTTCCGAACCATTTCTAAATTCGTCACTTTAGATATAGATTTCTAGTGAAAAAAACTGAAAAAAATTAGTCTTTTAAAAGTACATACCACTTTTCGCCGATTTTCGACTGGTGGGGATATAGTTCCTATCGGACTAGTTCCTTTTCGGCGATAAAGACCTAGTACGGAACTAGAAATTTGATTCACTAGTCCGCGGTTTCCCTACAGGGAACGTACATACATACATATGTATATGTTTCAATGGGAGCGCACATAGTGAAGAGCAAAGCTTACGTTTGTAATTGACGCTTTGATCCATGTTAAGCTCGTCGCTCGTCCATGTTAAGCTCGTCGCTCCACTCAGAGCTTAAAAAAAAAAACACTGCATAGAGAAATTAGTTTCAGTGTTGATACAAATCCAGGATTTTGAAGAAATTCCCAACTTAACAACTTTAGTTTTTTAAACTTTTGTTTATTTAAAATCTTTTTTCCATGCTTATTGTCACTCTCCTCCCAGTCCTTCCACTATGTAATCGAATTGTATTAAAATGAGTGCATGCATAAGCGTATTCCGTAGAGCTGCGAATGTCGTGCGGTGATTTAAGTCGAACATGCCATAAATGTTGATGCTGAATCTCGACAGCGCTGCATTTAAAGCGAAATCGGAGCACTGAAAAAAATGAGGTATGCGTGTGTGGAAAAGTGTAAATTGGTTAAATTGTAAAACATATCAAATTTCCATGCACTTGCCATGCGCTCGTACTCCATACAAGCATCCAATCGATGCTGGTGCTGTCTGAAAATTTGCAATACTTCGCACTGGCGCGCAACCAATACTTCGCAACAATGATTTATTAAAAACATATCAAATGCTTTAATGGCGAACAGAAGGAATGACATAACGACAAACACGTGCTTGGTCGACCATTTTGGCAAAGTGATAAATGCTATGTAAAAGGCGGTTGAGTTGCTGAGGAAAAAGCTCACCAGTAGTGAAGCAATATGGAGGCGATATAAATTATTTAGTTGTACAACAATCGCCTGCAGCTGCTCGTGTACGTGCAACACGGTTCGCAATTCCGACAGCCAAGTATCCCGCGCGGCCACTGATACACTCTGCCCTGCCACACTTAGCCGCCAGTGGAGCCGTCGTCGCAGGTAAGTGTTCAGCACGTCATAGCACCTGCTGATATGTAACTGCATTAAGAAGAATGTAAATATAGTTGATTGCAGATAATTTGAAATAATGAAATAGTAAAAATTCAGCAGATAATCGGTCCAAGTTATCTGACGCTTTTCATATATGGTCGCAAAACCCAGCATAATTGAGAAATTCTGAAAGCAGAGAGTGAAAAGTTTGGCGTAGAATAGGCGATTGTAGCTATGGCTCGCCTCCTCTGCCCAGTTGTCGAGGTAGGTGCGCTCCAGCTGTTGCAAATGCTGCACCACCCCGTAGAACCGCTTATCGTGCCGGTGGCGCATAGTGAACGTGTAGAGAATGACGATCATCTGTATTTGGACATTGAAGTTCCCTATGATACGCAGCAGTGGTTTTTCTACCATAGCATCCAGATAACGTATGCCCTTCAGATAGAAGAAGGGCGATCCCAGCAACAGCAACCCATTCGTAAAGAAACTATAGCAGCGGAGCCAACGCGGTGAGAGCCAACGCTTTTGGTGAGAGTCGAAGTACAGCGAGGAAAAGCCAGTGGCCAGCACATAGTAGTACCACAAACGAAAAACAATACTTCTAACGTTGGCCATAGCAGCAGCTCCATCCGGTTGTTGAATGCACAAAGAACATGACCGATTACTAATAGTGGCTTCAATGAAATTAACAGTTGACCGCGAGACTGCCCGTCCGTGGCCTTTGTTTGCTAACTGAATGCTTGTGAAATATCAATTAAAAGGAAACCTACTTAATTAAGTAAAAAATCATTAATATTCAGATAAGCCATCATCGGCACTTTTCAATTAGTTTAAACGACTTGCCGCAACATAGGGAATTGGGGATTTCAGTAATGCAATAAGTTACATATCAGGCAAAGTGCTTGGACTTCTGTTACGGAACTGGGCTTTTTGTCCTTTACGAAATAAGTTTGTCGACTAAAAATCGATGGGCGACTGAATACGAAGCGCCAACTTTCGCGACATTGCCAAACATACATATATACACATACTAAATAAATACCCATTCTGAGTTCAAGTGAAATTTTTATTCGAATTCAAAACCATATGGAACTGCACCAGAGTAAGGCTGTTGTAGGCAGTTTGCTGCATGACCTCCATCCAAGTTTGCTTATTTATCAAAATCAGTCCACACAAGTCCAAGCGAAAGTCGTTATTATGAATGCGTAGCAAACATTTTTCAATCTGAGAATTCAGAATAACGGCATAAGCTATATGTATATGTATGTGGTTATCAGCTCAAATTCCAACTTACCATTTGCTTCAAAGACCTATACTGTGAGTTCATTTCGCAGGTCCTCCTCAGCTTGTCCACACATGCATAATATGTATTTACCGTTAAGTCACATATCAAGAAAATCAGGTACATATCGGAAGTCATTGAAAGACAGCTAATAGTCCCCAGAACTAGTAGAAACGTTTCGGCTTTGTGATCGAATGTGAATATGGCGCCATAGTAGAGTTGCAACATGATTGTCGCGACTCTATCCACCAGCACAGCGAGCAAGATGAATCGATAATTCAAATTGACCATCCGCGCCAGTTCGGCCAGCTGCCAGTGCATCTCTAATATGCGCTGTACGTGCAATACCAGCATTCTTAAACGCCAATGCTTTCCATGCCGCAGTGCGTTTCGTATTTCCTCCATCAAATATCCGATGTGCCACTGCCCATATTTTAGGCCATAGCAAATGGACCACAGAAAGAAAAAGTAGTTGAATATTATTACCTGCAGTATGCTCATCGTCTGTAATGTCATCAGACATCCCAAATATGTCATCCAAGTCCACTCGCCTATCTCGGATGCCAAAAACTCCATTACAAATACAAACAGCAGCGTGTGTACCACGAAAATTTTCACGTAGAGCAGTCGGCGTATGCTGCGCTCAATGGCAGCCACATGTGGCATATGACTGAGGTATGCCTGCTTAAGACTCATGTACTTATTTAATACTTTGGAGTTTATGAGATCTAGTTTAGGGCGATTCACGATGGTGTAAACTACCGTCAGAATACGTATACCCTGCGAAGCGTAAGTGGTGTAAATCATGATGGGGTTCCACTGTACCGCTGCTGTTCGCTTTATGACTTGCCAAACCACCAAAGGCAAGGACGCGATTGTAAATATATTGGATACCACGGCGATAACTTGCATCCAAGGTCTTTGCATATATTTGCCTGTTTTTGCATCGTAGCCAAACGACGTCATGCCTAAGAGAAGGGCGATGTAACTGTGGTAGCGCTGGGTGATTTCAATCCGCATGCTCTGAAACCGATAAGTTGTTGTATCAGGTCCGCGACACCTTTCCGATGCTTTTCCCAGTGAATGGCAAAAGTGCACTCAGCAAGCACTCTAAACTCGTGAATACGACAAACTAGACATAATATGTATGTAAGTACATATTTATGTATGTTACTCTAATGCATATCCGCTTAATTAATGAACCGAGCCATTCCGATCATGTTGATAAGATGTTAAGTACCATCGAATTAATAAACGTAATCAAGTAGATACCCTGCAAGAAATTGAATCAGTTTGAAAGTAATTTATAACCTACTTTATTTTCAATGATAACTAATTGAAATTCTCACCATTTTACCTGCAACGAACTCATTTATTTAACATAACGATGTCCTAGCAAGCAGTCAATTGCCTTTTCCTGCTTGTATTTTCAACTACTTCAAAATGAATTTGGCTTAAACAACTTCAAAGTCAGTATGTTTCGTTTAAAAACGCTTTCGTTCTGCACTTCACAGATGCTTTTTCATACGTCCAAGACACAAATTGTTTTTTTTTTTTGAGAAAAAATAGTATAAAAATTCGAAACATTTGCTCATTGCATTTGTTTTAAAGTAGTCTTTCAATTAGTTGATTTAAAAAAAAAAACCACTTGTTTCCGTTACATATGGATGAATGCAAGAATCGCAAAAAGCAAAAACAAAGCACAATAAACGTACATACATATGTATGTATGTATGTAAATGGCATTGTGCAAGCGGATACAGACGGGCACCGTTGATCCCAATTTAGTCCTGCAGCTATTCCTCAGGGAAATTTTCAATGACAACACTGGCCAAGACGGCCAGATTTTGTCTATTGCTCCAGGAAGCAAACAAAATAGGGTGGTGTGGCATGCGCGATTGCCGGGTGGTGAGATCTGCATACTGCAATTCCGTAGGACCCAGGTTCGATACTCGGTTCGGGCGATTGCTTTCTTTTATTTTTATTGTTTACCATTTTTCATTTTATTTAATTTTTAACCGACTTTACAACAAGGAGGAAGGTTATCAATTCGTCTGAATATAATTTTTTTGTTTTTGTTTTTTTTTTTGTTTTTATGTATGTTACCGCATAACTTTGGACCACATTAACCGATTTCTATAATTCGTTTTATAAGGGAAAGGTGTTACCTCACAGGTGGTCCCATTCTAAATTGGTTTAAATCCGATCATTGGATCATGAAGATATTATTGATAATCTTAAATTTTTATATGAGAGTTGAAGTCGGTTTTCTTTTTTGCTTAAAAATTGTGTTGTTATATTATATTTTACTCTATTTAATTTTTTTCTTAATCTAAGTTTTTAGATTTTATTACAAAAGTCAACAAGGACTTACTAAAAAATCCTTAAAATTCTACTGTCGTCTATCAAGGCAGAATTTTGTTTAGATCAGCTGCGGCGTTAATCCGGATCAATGTTGTCGTCTGTTCCTTTTAGATTAGTCTTTAATTTTTCGGGGCGCTAAGTAATATTTCTGTGATCAATGATAAGCCAATGGAAAACACATATACAAGTATTGATGATTGAAAATGCATTACATTTTTGTGTGCGGAAATTTTTCTTTATTAAACTAATAGCCACTTTCACATGCAATGAAGAAGTGAGAAATGATGTTTTCTCTTCTCTTAGTTTTCATATTAAATTTAAATACAAAGACTAATGTTTCTCTTAAATTACTTTCGTGACTATTAAAGTTTCCAACTCTCAAGTAAAATCGCAAGAAATATTTTGCGTTATTTTTGTTGCTTGAAAAATTACCTTGGCGTTGTTGTAAATTGCAAATTACTTGTTGAGTTCTATTTTTCTTTAGTTTTAATTTTTGTTGTAACATAAAACTCACTTTCTACGTTTTTTTATCGTTCAAAAATAATTTTTATTAGGTAAGTTTTACTTAAAAATCAGTGATGTTAATTTTCAGACCAAAGGTGGTGGCACAAAAATGTTGTCGTTTTGAGACCTATTTTCAGCAAAAACCAGTTCTTTTCTGTGTTTTTTCGAACACCGTTTCCTATGAGGAAAGACTTGTCGATTTTGGGTATTGAATGAAAAAAAAAGGTTTTTAATTATTTGAGTCCATAGAGGCATCTGGAATTTGACCACCCCTTTGCGACACGCCTTTACCGATTCCAACCGTGACCAAAATTTATATGTGATATCTGTGATCGTGGTATTGCCGATTGAGGGGGTGAGACTGAAAAAAATCGTTCGTTTGATTTGAAGGACATTGTACTTACATATGAACTTTAAATAAATATATAATGCAAAAAAACTTTTCATGAAAATAGTTGTAACTATTATATTAGAACAAGGTGTGCAATTTAATTTCTCGCCTGGTGTGCAATATAATTACAACAAGAATTTAAGATCCCTCATTCCACACAAATCCAAACGAAAGTCAGTATTGTGAATGCGCAGCAAATAGCTTTCAATCTGAAAATAGCTCTACTAAGTATTGACCAACTGCATTTGCTGCAATTGCATTTCACAAGTCTTCCTTAACTCATCCACACAAGCGCCGTATGTAGTTATGGTTATGCTACATATCATGAAAATCAAGTACATATCGAAAGCCATCATACAAATAGCAATTGTCCCTACAATCAATAAGAAAGTTTTGGTTCTGTGATCGAAGGTATAAATGAATCCGAAGTAGAATTGTAGCACAAGTGACGCAGTCTTATCCACTAGCACTGCCAAGACCAGAAACCCATACTTGAGATTGACCAATCGCGCCAGTTCAGCTAACTGCCAGTGTACCTCCAGTTTGCGTTTCAAGTCAAGTGTCAGTATTTTCAATCGCCAGAGCTCCTACCATAGAATATTTGATGTGCCACTGCACATACTTCAAGCTATAGCTAATGGACCACAGAAAGAAAAAGTAATTGAATATTGTCAGTTGAAGGATGGCTAAGGTCTGGATTGCCATGAACGGAACCAAGGATGTCACCCACGTCTTCTTCAAGGTCGCGATTAGCAGATAGCGTAATACAGTCAGAAGTGCGTAATTTTGTGGTTTGCATTTACTGCTCAGCCCAATTCTCGCCAAACTGCAGCAATCGGTTTATCTGGTCCAGCACACCTCCCGATCGGTGCGATTGCTTCCGAGCGCCATAATCGAATTGCACCAGAATGAGTATGTGACGCGCACTGAAGGCCCATAACGCCAGCGCAGTCTGTCGATTCAGAATGAACATGCCGGCTATGTTTATGTCGACTTTTTGTTGCTTTAATTGCAGCGCGAATACCTCGTACTGAAAAAACATAAGAGCATAAAGTGTGAATATACTTATGTAGCTGCTGAAAGTATGCAACGTCACTTGCGCACATTTTTTCTACAACAAAAACGTGCTCATGAGCTACTTAGTACTGGCGTGGCCTACTTTCAGGTGGCACATTCATCTATTCGAATTCTATTTTCCACTTACCTGCTGTTCAAATAGAGCATCTGTTAGCAGCGGCTCCTGAAATTGTCTCAGTATATATGCGGTGTCTTGACATGCGTGAGCAGTTGCATCCGCTGCCCAATACAGCAAGTTAATATCGAAAAAAACAACGGTACATAGCACAACCGACCCGAAGACGGAAAGCGCGCTCGGGTGTTCGCGTTTGGAGGCTTCCATCATCACCACCCAGTAGTAGCCATACGAAATGTTGCTTATCAAATACGTCAGCAGCACTGCAATAACCTGCCACCTATATACGCGATTGAGGCGCAAAAGCATTTGGCTAAGGTGCGCATGAGCCCTGGCGATTTCGCGTAGTTCATCTGCCGCCAGCCGGCTTAGCCACCGCAATGTATCACTGTCCGCTGCCAGAGTGCCGACCGCGTCCCGGTGCAGCCTCTGCTGACGTTGTAGTAACTCCGCGAGATGCAAATTTAACCGCCACATGCGTTTTCGCACTTGCCATTGCATTCGGAAGAAGAGGAATATGACTCCATGTAGAATGCACTCGATGTGACCCGAGTACAGGGCCAGCATAATCACATTGGCGTCCACACGTATGGCTTGCTGGAATATACCGTAAATGGGCACCACGACCATAGCACAGACGCTGCACATTTTTACAAACAACACAAAGTTGGAACGTTTCTCAATGCGCAAATTCGGTTCCAATTTTTCGAAGTAGGACCGGTCCAACTTGAATAATTCGCTCGAAATTTGCCTGTAAATTTTTTCTCGGCGACATCGACCAGTGACTGAAAATACAACAACAATGTAGTGGACGAACAAGTTGGCAGAGTCGGTGAAGGCGAGCAAATTGTTCTTGAAGCTAGCAGTGATGTAATTGATGGCAATTGCGTGGGCGCATGGTAGCAGAGCCACAGTGACAATATTTGCCATCAACACATAGCAGTTCACAAGCTTCGAGTTGTATATCTGCCTATGGGCGTAATCTATCCGAAGGTTAGTGAAGCCGTTCAAAATGGCAATGTAATTCAGGTACTGTTCAAAGTATAAAACAAGTTTGTGCATAGTTGAATTTTTTTGCCAAACGAACTGTTGCGGCCAGCGTTTAAACTAAGAACTTGAGTATAAGTTCTGAAACGCACACGAGGTGACTAGATAATTTCATTTCAAAGAAGTCCCCAAGGTGCCCAATTACACCAATAAACGGCAATAAAAACACGCCTCTCTGGTTAAAGGGTAATTAATCGTTGGGTTCAATAAGGTAAAATGTTTACGAACACATATATGTACATTAGACAGCATCACTCTCCATACAAAAAAAAATCGGTACTGTGTTTCTATTGGAATTATAAAATCTATTGTATTTTAAGACGTCCACAAAAATATTTCGGAAAAATATTAAGATTTACGTGAGCTGGACCGATTTGAAAATACCTCCAAAAATGGAGTTTTTTATGATTTTTTTTTTGAAAAAATCCCTTCAAATGACAAAACGGTTAAACCTTAAAAAATTTGCATAAAAACATTTTAAAAAAACTATAAAAAAGTTTGAATGGAATCGCATAATGAGATTTTTGATGCTGTTTTTTAAATTCCCATAAGTCTAAATCAGAATAGTTTTGGCCCAGTTATTCAAGTTTTCGTAAATCAATCTTTTAAAAAAGAAAAAAAACATAATCAAAAATCTCATTATTCGATTCCGTTGAAAACATTTTTAAATATTTTCATGCGGATTTTTTAAGCTTAATCTGGTTTGTCGTCTGAAGTTCTTTAAGAAACTATTTTAATTCATAAAAAACTTTCAAAACTTGTTTGTTTTAAACAAAGTTTGAGCTCTGCTCAAATGGTGTGATGCTTTGGAACTTTACTAAATTTACCACCAGTTTCAGCAGCAATTTAAATGTAAAATGATTTCTTATTTTCCTTCAATTTCCATATATTTAAAATTCAAAAATTGAAATAATTTTTTTTTTGCTTAAACTGCTTTCGTAAAATTGGCTGTTAATGTTGGATATACATATGTATGTATATTAAAAACTAATTACATTTAGAGGTGAATTTATATCTTCTGCTAAGCAAACATCGAGGGAAATGAAGTCCGCCTTTTCTCGCTATTAGCCGCAGCAACTACTTGAATTTATGCAAAGTTTCAAAGAGGGAGTCACTAAGCTACTAAAAATTTGGAACTGTCGATGCAGTTTTCCACATACTCGCTAATGAAGCTCTCTAGGTTGTAGCTTTGGCTTTGGTATGTATGTCCTACTAACTTTTGCTGAGATATATATACATTCATTTTCCGTTCTTCTTCTTATTTGACTCTGTAACCGCCTTAGCGATTTCGACCGAGTTCAACAAAGCACCCCAGTCGTTTCTCTTCTGTCCCAACTGACGGCAATTCTAAATGCCAATTGTAGCCAAGTGCTTCTCCACTTGGTCTTTCCATCGCATTCCTCTGCTTCCATCAGCGGGTTCGGAATTGCATACTTTCAGAGCTGGAGCATCGGTGTCCATTCGAATGACTTACCAAGCCAGCGGATCCGTCGCATTTTAATTCGCTGCACTATGTCCATGTCGTTGTAAAGCTCATACAGCTCATCGTTTCATCGTCCACGCTACTCGCCGTGTAAAGGCCATAAATCTTCCCCAAAATATTTCTCTCGAATACTCCAAGATCCGCCTCATCTCATTTTCAGTCAATCGTTGGAGTTATGAGCGGTGACAACCTGTAATGACTCGCTACCTGCAAGCTCATTATTTATAAGGGAATTCACTTAGGGAAGCGAGTGTAAAGTAGAAAATCTCAATCTATTTGAAAACTGTGCAACGCACAAAAACTGGAGATTCTCCAAACCGAATTTAGAAGAATATGGAGAAAAGAAGAAAGGAATGCATGGATTTGTAGTTTTTCTTACATCTGAGTGATCCACATGACAATTGCGGGTATGTTTGGGAGGGTTCATATCAGCGTGGTATCACAACGGACCCGAACCACGGGATTAAGTGTAACGGTTTGGACACCAGCAGCTACGTAAAAATGCATACTATTAGATCATAATTCTGTATGTATACATACATTAACGAAATCATAAATCCGACTTATTTTATTGTTTGTCTTCTCTTTTTTAATTTTTTCTTACTATTTAGATTTTGTTTTTAAAATGTAATTTGTATGATATTTAATTTTTAAGTACATACCTACTATTTTATTTTTATGATTTATTTTTTTTTTTAATTTTTCTAATTTAATTTTTAGATTTTATTGTTGTAAGAAGAACAAAGGCTATTTTAATTTCATTTAATATTTAAAAATATTTCTTATTTTTTTGTTTTATTATTTTTAGTTTTTATTGTTTTAAGAAGAAAAAAATATTTTAATTTCATTTAATATTTTAAATAAATTTTTATTTCATTTTGTTTTAATTTAATTTTTTCTTATTTTTATAAATTTAATTTTCCTTTAATTATCAATTTTTATTGTCCTAAAGAGAAAAATAGATGTGTGCTTTTAATTTAATGTAATTAAAAAAAAAAAAACTTATTGCTAATTAATTAATTAATTGCTAAAAGGCTAACGGCATAACGCTAAGATCTCCTCGTTAGTAGATATTTCAATTAGTCTTACGAAATGCAGTAAAGATCTTTCAAGATAGTTGCCAAAGTTGACAACTGTCTAACGAAAGGCTGTAGTGAGTTGAAAAACGGTTGCCAGAATCGCCTTGTTACAAGCATTATTAATTTTCTGTGCGTTTGCTTTAGTTTACCCGATGTACATAAGGCATGAAAGCATTTCATTTTACTAGAACATTTCTCCCTTTTTTGACTAATCGTCCTATTTCCACACCAATGACAAAAATCATCGCATATATGTAAATTGATTTAGCTACTTCACCTGGCTTTAAGCGCTTTAGTAATGACAATTTTCTATGTTATTGATTTCTGACCTAACGAGTACGTGTCAACGAAGTAACAATGCTTATTTTCGGCATCAAAGTTTTAGACGAAGTAGGTAAATCAATTGGCACGCGATGAGTTTTGATCTTGGCACGGGAATAGGGCAACGAGTTTCAATCTTTTAGATTTGTTAGAATGATGCAGCTGCTTCCTTAAAACTTCTTTGTAAGGACAGATGCTAACTCTTTACACTTTCGGCTGAAGTAATTGGCAAAAGCGTCAATGGTGATGCTCGTCTGGCTGTCAAGCAGCCGCGTCTCATACTCGAACTGCACTAGGATGAGTGTGTGCCGCAATGCGAAAGCGGTCATTGCCAAGGACGTGTGTCGATTCAACGCGAACATCCCAGCTACACGAATGCTCACCTGCTGCTGCAAAAGTTGAAGGGCAAATTGTTCACACTAAACAGCAAAAGACACAGAGCAACCAAATGTGTGGGTGTATAAACATTTGTGACTTTAAGTGATGTGAAGTGAAGTGAAGTGAAGTGAAGTGAAATATGTACATACCTGTTGTTCAAGCTTGTGGTCCACTAGTGGCAGCACCTGAAAGCACTGTACTATGTGCGCAGTTCGTTGGTAGGAACATGCGGTGGAGTCTGACATCCAGAATATCAAATTAACATCCACGAAGGCCAACAGAGCGGATACGTAATTTGTAAACAACAGGAAGGTACTCTTCCTCAATTCCAATCCATCGTCCATAAGCAGAAAGAAGAAGTAACTATAGGAAATGCTGTTGATAATGTAGAAGAGCAGCACTGCGATGAGTTGCAGGTTATAGTTGTCGTTGAGGCGCAGCAAAAGTTTAGTTAGCCGTCCATGAACTTTTGAAATTTCCTCTAATTTTGCAACCGCAGCCGCTGCCGCAGAGCGGTGCTGGAGCCTAGAACTGTTGTGCTGCAGCGTGTCAACTGAATGTACGTGCATCTGCTCCAGCGACAACAGCAAACTTTCGAGATTGGCATTCAGTAAGTAGAGTCGCTGTCGCAGTGTCCACATTTGAAGAAAATACAGATACAAAACTGCGTAGGCCATTGCCACAGTAAAATTTAGGTGAAAAGATATTAGAATACTTGCGACATCGATTTTTTGCACCGCTTGTAAAGTGCCCACTAATGGCCATGTCGCTTGGAATATGGTGGTGAACATTTTCACTAGAAGCACGCTGCAATCGTATTGCTGCTCGAATTTGCTATCCAAAAAGAGCTCACAAAAGTACAATTGATCGAGCGCGAATATTTCTTTGAATATTTCATTGTTAGCCAATTCTCGTGGACGACGGAATATAATCGTTAATGCAGCCATGCCAATTACTGTACACATATTCAACGTATCGGTAAGAGTCAACAAGGGCTTATTATATTCCGAAGCCACATATGCGATGGCGTTGTAGAATAAAAATGGCAACGATATTAGAGTTCCTACATTTAATGCCATCACATAAGCGGTGATAAGGGGCGAACTGTTGGTGCGCTGCTTTTCCAAATCCACGTGGAAACGGGTGGCGCCCATGAGGATTCCAAAGAAATTGGTTGAGGTCTGTAGCCAACGCTGGCATTTGGTCAAGCTTTTCCCAGTGAAAGCCATTTTTGTTTTTATTTCTTACTATTTCTAACTAAATCCTCTTGCAAGGGAACAGGCTAACAGTGTACAACTCCGACATGCATTTATTTCACTGTTCCCTATTTTCAAACGCACCACATATCGAACGACACCACATTGTTGTGGACACGCGGCAACATTCTAATATTTGTTTTTGAATTTGAATTTTGCCACCTAATGCCACCTCTCTACTGCCACGCCACCTCTCCACCGCCCAATACCTGAGCTTATTGATGTCAACATGATGCTATCTTGTTATGCCATCAAAACTTATATGACATAGTGATATTAATCTTAGCTGAGCTACAGCACGTGGTAACCAGTTTGCGTAAGAATTCGTGGTTAGTCTGAAACAATGTCTCGTACGACGGACTACATTTTACGCGTCTGCTACTACTATTCGCTTGCGTTTGGACTGCCCTGTCACGAGTTTGATTTTCGGGCCGATCGCGTGGAGGCAACTCAGCTATTCCCGCCTTTCGAAGGCACGTACCTGCACTTGTGTGCTCATCCTGCTGCTGAATTGTTGCCGTCGCTACGACTTTTCTGCCTATTTGTAGACTTCCAACGTTTCGCTTCCTGTGCGAATATATACTTGGTGAATGCTGCTACTCAGCTGGAGGTGTACGCTTTTCAGCAGGCGTACATTTATCGGAGAATAAGCGCAGTTTTGTAGAACAAGTTCGAGGCAGTTCTGGCTTTACGCGAGGAATTGCATTAGTTGGTTGAACGAGTGAATAAGACATTTGGAACTCAAACGGCTCAACTATTATTTATATAATATATATGCTTGGTCTATTCGATCTACTCGATAACGAAGTCACAGGAAATATCCCGTTTGAACATGCCACTATTGGCTGTCGTTAGCAATTTATTCACTTCATTGCTTTACTTCGCGGATGTGGTGGAGTTTGTTATCGCTCGCCAGCGGTTAAAAAGTAACCTCGAGCTCTGCATACCTATACTTCAGCCGTTATTAGAGCTACGGCAGCTAAATGAGCACTGGGAGCAAGGTGCAAGGATTGAACGTTTTTATACGCGATATAGCTTCTTTTAAAAGTCGCTTACAAAAATTCTCAATTACAGATTGAACAAATTCATTTACATGAAGCGTGGAACCGATATAATTCTAGAATTATGGACATTTACTCACTAGACAAACAGATGGTATTTACGTGCGTCAGTACGGCCATTTTAGAAACCATTCTTTTGGTGCAATATGATTATGAGAATTTCTAAACGTAGAAGTTCCAATGATAAATTGAATTGTTTACCAAATAAAATACACGCAATTCGAATAAGCTTAATAAGCAAGCTTTTAGTTCTAAACACCTCATGGAAGATTTATTGTACTTCCGGCCAAACAACAAACTTCAAAGTTCAAAGCTTCCTTAGTATTTGTGTGTAATGGAATTAAACTAATGCAAGGATGTAAAAAAGCTACACCTCATCACTTTATAGCAAAGCTCCACAACGTCACAACGTTAATCTCTTGAGTTACAGCAAAGCTCATTCTTTGGGAGCTTTTTTTGTTGGCACACGAAGCTCTAACACAACAGCAGTTTATGTTGTATTTCCAAATCCAGCAGCAAACCGCAATTCATAAAGGTGTAACAGTACAGTACAGTACATTCTGCTTAATTGTGCCTAAAGGATTCCACAATACTCTGCATCTGAATTTTTCAGCGAAGTTTTGAAGCTGTGACGAAGGGTCCCAAGTATGGTATACCGACGGATCGAAGATGGACTTGGACCAAGATCCCAGAAGAGACTGCAAAGGGGCACATACCCAACCATATTCCAGGCGCAAGTTTTCGCAATTGAAGTCTGTGTTCGCGAATGTCTTCGTAGAAGGACAAATGGGGCCAAAATAAATATTATGTCGGGTAGCAAGGCAGCCGTAAAGGGCGTAGACTCTTTTAAACCGGCATCACGGCTTGTGGACAGCTGCAAAACTTTTTTAAACAACCCAGGAGCTCACAATAGCGTGCTGGGTTCCGAGACAGGAAAGGTTTGAAGGCAACGAAAATGCTGAATGCCTCGTAAAGCATGGAGTCCAAATGCGCTTGCATGGTCCCGAGCCTTTTGTGGGCTGGTGGAGGAAGACCCAGAGCATATTCTATGTGACTAACCACCTTGGATAATGATACACCTTGGAAAATGATTGATTGCCTTTTCAGGTCGCAGGTATATTGCTCCAAATTATTAACGTGCATTTCGAATTTGAGGCAAATCGGACCATAAATGAAATTTTTAGGAACTTCTGCGCCACCTACCGAAAGCACAAGCAAGCACAATGGCAACCTCCTCTTTGAAATACTTTTCGAACAAAAAGCAATCATTGAAATCGGCTGAGAATCATCACACCGAACAATTTTTGTTGCCGGCAATAAGAAAACGTCTCGCCCTCGGAAACCAATTTATTGCCGGTAATATTGCCATCGTATCGATTTCCTATTACCAGTCGCTTCCGGCGATATTTGGAATAATTTTATTCTTTTTAGTACATCAATTATTTTTTGTATACAAAATTGGAACTTTGAAACGGAATTAATTCTTTCCTTCACTATGAGACTTCCTATTTTTTTCAATCGTGTCCTTGGTAAAAATTAGACGATTTTGGATAATACTGATGACGCGAAATTTATAATCTAAAATAAAGTTGGTTAAAATAAAGTTGGATATGTTGTGGGGGTTAAGTACGTATGATATTAGCGTTTGTATCGTTATTTGCCTTTTGAGGTGCTCTCTCTGAATGGAAAATTAATTTTTCTGTGATTTCATATATCCGTCACAGGTCTTGAAAAAGGTGGGAATTCAGAGTTTATTTCGCGATAGGCAATGTACGGGTATTTGCAAAAATAAATTATCAGTTAGTTATGCTCCTTTATTTCCTTAGAAATACAAAAATACTTCACTGCTTGGCATGCAACATGTATGTATGTATGTACCTTCATACATACATACTCAAGCAAACCCTTTATTCTAATATAAACAAAATATGGGTCAGCAGACAATAATCTGGGTGTATCTTCAAGTTGAGCAATGCAATCAGACTGCAAGAATTTGAATATGTCGTGTCTCGAGTTTAAATAAAAGCCTGTGGTCGCAAGTTTCAGTATGCTGGTTCGCAACGGTACATGGCGTGTGGCATGCAGCACGTGGTGATCACAATAATTTCTCTAATGCTTGTCCGATGCTATGCACAAATCGTGTGGCAGCTCAAATAGCTAAAATTATTTGCAACAATCAAAGTGGGTGCGGAAAGCGGTTGCACATTTCACAATTNCTTGTCCGATGCTATGCACAAATCGTGTGGCAGCTCAAATAGCTAAAATTTTTTTTGCTTTATTCGATTTCCCATATTTATTTGCAACAATCAAAGTGGGTGCGGAAAGCGGTTGCACATTTCACAATGTGTATAATGAAAAGCATTTTTCGCATTATCAGGGCAATTGAGGTTGTTGTCAAAGGTGCAGCAGATAATTACAGTAAATTAGCGAAGAGCAAGGCAAATCGATGCACGGACGATTGAGAATTGCTTGGGCTAGGTTAGTAATTTTTTAGAGTGAAATGACTTAGATTTATTAAAAACATAGTTCTAAAATACATGCATGCAGACAAAGTAACAGATTGTTAGCTTTAAAGAAGTCTATAGTATAACCACTATTATTGAACACTCCCCGAAACTCTGCTGTATTTTTATTGAAATTAATTTACGAGTATTTGAAGCAAAGAATAAAATAAAACATATGGTAAATGCATTCACAAATTAACGTGAACCGAAATGGCAATAATTCGTATAATTAGCCCAAAATAGTGCGAACAGGTAAAACATTAATAATCGGCGATTGACACAAGGCCCATTTTGACGCAACGTTTAACCGCATTTTAGTAGCGGCAGATCCTAAAGAGTACTTAGGTTCTAACTACCACAATTCAAATCAATATATATATATATTTTTTTTAGTAAATAAACCAACTTTCTTAAAAAAATTCCTAAAAACTCTTTCGCATATTTACAGAGCGATTTTGCTGTGTTGGTGTTTTATAGCCATTTTTTGTTGTCATCAAACGCATCGGAAAACACTCTCACACGTCTTTTCCTCCAAACTAGCATACATACAAACAAACATACGTACATAAACACACTAATGCAATTTGACTAAACCACTTGACAGTGTTTGCTTCAGTTATACCGCTGTGTAAGCCTACTGTTCTGCGTACGACTGGCAAGCCTTGACCTGCTTTCCGTACGCAGCCAGCTGGCACACTTTCTCCGTTTGCGTTCCCAAATTTTACTGAAGGAAAAATCTCCGCAAAAACCTTTAAAGCACCCGAAATCTAAATCGCTATGTGTCATAGAAAAATATATATGTACATACTTACATAAATGCAAAGCAAAAATGAATGAGTAAATAAATAAAATTGTCGCTGACGTTGGTCGTTAGTTAAATACTTACGCTTGTTATTTAAATGAGCCAACTTGCCTTGAATTGTGTATGAACTTGCGTATAAAGTTACTTATTTATGTATGTGCCCGGCGGGAATTCAACTATCATTAATAGTATGTGCCGGCCCCCGCTTTCTCCCACCAAAGACGCTGCGAAATGGTTCGATTACCAGTTAGAGCGGATCTCTGCCCGGGCAGACCCAAGAGCTCGTCTGACAGTTGTTGCTTTGTCAGAGAGTAAGAGAAATGGAATTTAGCGGAAGTCTTGAAAATGTCCCAAGAGTTTGACTCACAATTGAAGAATGGTCCAAACGGAGCAAATGGATCGAAAAACAAAGGCGATAGTCTATAAAATGAAAGCTTGGACAGATAAAAGAAATCAAGAAAAGATCACGGTCTATAAAACCGGCATTAAAACTCTAGTCAATTTAGCGGCATTCGTAGAAACCATGTACCATAGGGGATTTATCTTTTACAATTTTCTATTTTAAATTATGTAAAAAATTGTCTCACAAAAAGACGAATGTTATTTGAAGCTTTGTAAGAACATTCCAACTGACCACCTTTCAATTCAACACAATGACTGCATTTTTTCGGCTCGGCGATTGTGTTGCTGGATAATCCTGCCAGTTAATTACAATAACAGTAATTATTAACACCACAAAACATGTCGCAGAATTTACATAATCCCCCATTGTATATGCGAAGCTGCCCAGCCAGCAGAGAAACGTACGTTTTGCCGACAAGTGTGGTTTACGTACATTTTTTTTATATCCGGAGGAGCTTGCTTCTATTTGTTACCTTTCAGCAGGTCCCAGCTTCGTCGTGTCGTCAGACATTAAACTTATATAAAAAGTATTTATTAAAATTGAGATAATTGCCGATTCTAATATATGTCCGTGCTTGGTTTTCAGTTACTATGAAAAAGCATCTATGAAGTTCAGAATGAAAGCGTTTTCAACAAAACATTTTATCAGAAAAATGTCAGGAAAACAGCCCACGGTGGGTCGGAACCAAGTTTCACCCAAGGGTTGTGGCGCTTCAAATTTTCTTCTTTTCCATTATGTTTTCTAAGTAATTTAAGACCAAAAAGAAAAAAAAATCGTTAGCCAGGTTTTTAAGAAAATCGGGTTATATTTTGCTGGCTGGGTGATTGTATAGTGAAGGCAACAAATTCACATTTTTACATTAACATATTATCCTGCTACTTTTAAATTACTATACAACACCTATTTATGGACTTAAAATAGCAAAGTGTGCCCAAGGCTCGAGCGACACCTCTGGCATTGTACATACTTATAAATATACGTGCTTCCTAAATACTTTTTGCAGCTATCCATTTTTCATATTTTACTCCATCTGCTCTGCTAGACAATCTTCTGTTTTCTGTTATTTTAGTTAGCGCTAAACTTGGTTAGTAAAGCGCTTTACCAGCTGTCAGCACTAATTTCCTTGTCCAACATAATCAGATGCATGGGGTGGGTTGAGGTGATGCCTCCTACGCCCACAGGAAGCGGTGCTAATGTAACGCGTGTCAGCGACGATGACTTGTCGCCGAAAATGCGAGTGACGGAAGTGCTTTAAAAGGGTATAAGAGCTTGGAAGTACATACACAATTACCTACATTCATGTGTATGCATTTGCATCGATGTGTGTTTATCAATGCTTTTCGAGCTTACCAGCACTTAAAGCTATTAACTCTACTGAAGTCGAATAAAAAATCGTTGAAGTTTTCGTCCGATATGCGAAATTCTTCGCATGGAATTTACTGTAAGCAATTGGTCAAGTAAAAGTTTCGAGTTAACTATTGGGAGCATTGAACGATTTAGATATTTCCACTGTCCGACGGAGAACGTCAGTAACAAATAGCTCACACTCAGATACTGCCATACCTACTGTTACCAGTGATCGGACTTCTACCACATTGTGATATATCTGCAACTTTTTTGAGCATCTACCACATCTACCACTCAAGGTCTGAAATCTATCACATATTCGCGTATTTATTTTTGCTCGACATAATTTTCTTAATTTTAAGAGCAAAAATTGTCAACACTAAACACTATATGGTAACAAGAATGATATAATACAAGATTCCGCATTCCCGGTGACGATGAAATTTCTTAAGTAAAAGTAAACAAAGCCGAATGGGAGGATAAAATAAACTATAAATTAGTAAATTTTCTCTATAATAAATTTTTCGACAGAAAACGTGGTTTTATTGTGTTAAATTGCAAAATATGTGATTTATAAAAATAATTAATAGCGAAAGTGTTAAAAAACGGCGTTTTTTGTGAAAGTATTAGCAAATTTAAGTGTATCTAAAGTTTCTGAGGCGTTGTTTACTTTTACTTGAGAATTGCCAAAATCGGCAAATCCCAATTAGCTGTTTCTGGAACGTGCCACATTTGTTCGCTACTTCGTGATGTGATAAAAAGAAAAACTGGCAGCACTCCACAAGGTTGTAGAAATTTCTTAAAATATGTTCGAAAAATATCTTGATATGGAAGGAAGGAACTTCTTTACATTGTCAAGGAAAAAAATTGCCAAAATTCAATGCAACTTTTAGCAACTCCAATCTTGCACTTTATTATACTAAAATTCAATTTTTTTTAGAGTCTAATCAAAAAGTTTGCAATTTAGGTGAAACCTTGCAAATTTTTTTTAATTTTTGTACAAAGTTTGATCCAAACCCAGAGATCTACCACTTTTTTTTTGAATCTACCACATTTTTTTCCAGATTCTACCACACAGAATTTTTTTAGAGTCCGATCACTGACTGTTGCAACGGATTTTCTAACCGCTCAGCGTTTACCGCAGCGTTATTTCGGTATGTTTCGTTCAATTTATATGGACATAAGAAATTTTGGACAGCCAGACAACACTGACGCTTTTATTTCGGTAGATTGGAGTTGCATTTTTTTCTCAAAAATATAAATATTCAGCACGCGTTTGCCGCTCACAACGCTTTCGATATTTAAGTATGTTGATTTTATTTCCCATCTGTCAGGCATATATCCTGAAAAGTTATTGATACATACATCGATTTCATTATAGAAAGATTTATCGGTAGTTATCGATATATTTAGCAATTTTCAGCAGTTCCTCGACTAGTATTTGTGTTCCTATTTTTCTAAAAATAATAATAGCCAAACAACACTTAAGCCGCAAGACTGGAAATTTACAGCTGTTAAAAACTTGGGGCTCGTCATAATCTTCTATATGAAAATGAAATAAGTTTCACATTAAAAACTTGTTATCAAATATTTATTATCAACGCTACTTACATTCGTTTTTTACGGTAATCGGTACTTCGGCGAACATGCAACAGTGCAAATATAGCTTTTAGACACAGCATTGAGTGCAGCGCTGGATGCCAATGAATCGTCCTTCTCCTTGCCTCAACAGTGGTGTTGATCATTGAATTTGTTTTGGTTGTTTGTTGTTGCTATTGCTGTTGCTGTTGTTGTCGTCCGAACCGTAGTAGCCACTACTTGGAATTGTAGTAGCCAGCAACGTTTTCATGTCCAAGGCGAATTTATGTCAACCGGAAGTAGGTTTACTGACCCACGTTTTCGTTCTTAGTTCTTCGTCCTTAGTCCTTAGCGGCGAGCGAGCCAATTCACGCTACAGCTGTATGCCAACAGCAACAACTCACACAACAACAATTGCTTAGAGAAAGTGGCGGCGACACCCCCACACATACACACTCACACACGTACGAGCACCGCAGGCATGCTTCTAAAAGAAAACCACTCAACTTTGTGTTGTTCGGGGAAAAAGGAAAATTTTACAAACTGAAGAAATCGAAAAAAGCCACAGGCACTACATAAAACTGAAGTAGGCAGCGAAGAAATTCGAATTGGACAGCGCAAGGAAAAATGATTTTCAGTTTCTCAACGGACGGCAAATGCAGCGGATCGATGCAGAAAAGGATAACAGCTTGAAATCGTGGTACGGGCTCAAACCAAAAAAAAAAGAATTTAAGCTTAATTTGTATAGTGAAAAAGACAATGAAAAAGAGTATTATTTTTTAATAAATCTTCTTAAAGTGGTACAAATAACTTCGGCACATACATATGTACATACGTGTATATGTTAAGTGAACTGATCTAGAAAAATTTTAAAGCACCAAAGCGAGTTATTGATTAGCAAAAATTGGAATACACAACATTTCCAAAAATATGTTCAGACGCATAAATATGTGCATGTGTTCACAAATATTTGCCCGAATTTTTTAGTGAAATTTCCCCGAAATGCCTTTAACATTTTAAATTTGTGCAAATCTAAATTCGCTGAAATTCTGCACTTTCCCATAGCGTAGNAAGCACCAAAGCGAGTTATTGATTAGCAAAAATTGGAATACACAACATTTCCAAAAATATGTTCAGACGCATAAATATGTGCATGTGTTCACAAATATTTGCCCGAATTTTTTAGTGAAATTTCCCCGAAATGCCTTTAACATTTTAAATTTGTGCAAACCTAAATTCGCTGAAATTCTGCACTTTCCCATAGCGAATGCTCATTAAGTCGGTCACTTAACTCGGAATATGAAAATTTTACGTTTTACGTGCAATGAATCGTCAAGAAAGTTGTACGCGAAAAGGAAAATCCCAGTAAAAATTCAGTGCAGTACATGACCAAATACACACACACACACACACCTGCGCCTAATCACGGCTAGCTCACCCTCACGCTACATACACTCGTGTGTAGTGTAGCAAGGAAAGCTCCTTTGGCAATGCAATATCCATCGACTAACACCGGTCACTTTTGCAGCCTTTNTCGCTTGGTTTGTCAAACCGCTTGTGTGGTGTATTTCGCTCTTAACACCGGTCACTTTTGCAGCTTTTGCACCCTTGCACTCTTTGCAAAGCTGCGAGCCGATGCAGACAAGCATTCAATTGTTAGACTTTCTGCGCCGCGTCGACAAGCGCTCCGGCCGCTGACCGCGGTTGTTTGTCCTCGCACTCGACATTCGCCCAGGGCCAGTGAGCTGAGTTGCAAAAGCATACAGTCAGCTCTAAAAATTGCCAATGCTTATTCACACATGGCTGGTGGGCTATTGCCGCGCTTTGGTCATTAGCCAAGGATTTTCACTATTACCAATACTACTAAAGTGATTTTGCAGTTCGAGGCTCGCTAGATTTGTGCTTGCTTTTGTTGTTGTTTTGTTTACCTTCTTGACGTAATTTTCACCCGGTTAGCCAGTTCTGCCGGGAGGTTTGTTTGTGAAGGCGCTTGAATGCAGCGACTACCCTCAGTGTAGGCTCATCGGCGACTATGTTGTTGACTTGATTTGCATTCCATTGTACGTATTACCGTTATAATGCGTTTGTTGTTGCCCATTTGTTGTTGCTTCTCTAACAATTTTATTGCTTTGACCCCTCGGCCAAAGCCAAGGAAATTCAATCACCTCTGATAGGAGAGAAACTTTTGAAAAGTTGTTTATGTTGCTTCATGCGCTTTGCTTTGTCTTTCGTTTAAAGTATTCTTCGCTTCGAACTATGTAAATATTAATTGAAAAATCAGTTTAAATTAAAAGTGCTCTACAAGTACCTAGCACAGACGATCGTTTATACAAAAATTTAAAAGTAGTGGAGGCCGTTTGTAAAACGACGTAGTGGTATCGAAACTCTAACCTTCTATGCGCTTTTCAATAAAAAAATATAAATAAATAAATAAATATTTGGCGCTGCACATTTTTCTACGTATGTATTTGGCNAAATTTAAAAGTAGTGGAGGCCGTTTGTAAAACGACGTAGTGGTATCGAAACTCTAACCTTCTATGCGCTTTTCAATAAAAAAATATAAATAAATAAATAAATATTTGGCGAGCTTCTCCTCCAATTTATGTTTTGCGTCCTGCAGCCGGATTCCAAAATTCGCTATCGCTAATTTTGATAGCAAAATAAAATCTCCAAAGAGTAGCAGGCGCGCCTAACAACATGCACCATCTAGTTACATGCCCCCATACTGCCAGATTTGCCTGATTTTATATTATATTTGTTACTGTTCTATGTTGTCTACTTTTAGGAACAACGGCCTTTTATTTTGTGAATTTTGGTGAGGAAAATTTAGCGTAGCAATTGTCAGAATTGCGCTGCTGATTTTATAACTCAAATGGAAGGACCTATAATTTTACGCCGCCTACACTCGGAGGTTTGCCATTGCCAACTGAGGGGAGACCGCTATCAGGAAACCCTTTTTATAATTTTAGATGTTGCCTGGACCAAAGAACGAACCCAGGTCCATTCGTCTACAGCGGCCTTATATATTAAAATATTTTTTTCTGCTTCTGTTTTGAGTGTTTACTGCCTATATACCAACGTTATGAAAGCCTACTATGGGCTCCGGATGAAATACGCTTATATTTACTTATTTATTTTATAACAGTTTTAAGCCAGTCAGGAAAACTCGAAAATAGTGGCAAGAAGGTAGCGCGTGGAAAAACATCTGAAAAGGTGGCGAATTTCACAAGCAACCAGCTGCAACAACAGGTTATTTCGCCGCGTAAGAAAACAAAAACAAAAAAAAAACTTCTAAATACACGAGAAAACAAAGCGCAATTGCAAACCTTCTTCGCAAAAAAGACCCCACTCACAAGACATTGGGAAACTCGCGTGACAGAGAGAGGGAGTATACACCAACACACTTGTGCATTTAGACGGCAGCATGCACACACATACCTATGTATGTATGCGACAGTGTGGGTTCCCAATTGGAACCAAATACTCTAAAGGGCCTGTCAGACGTGGCAATATTTCCGTCTTTCGCACGCAATTCGCTGTCAAATTGAGAAAGAGAAATTTTATTTCGATGTGTGAACAGCCAGAAAGATCTTTCTGCCACCTTTCGGAAATCAGTTTCAGAAATAAAAGTTGCAAGGTGGGACTGCAACTGCAAGAGCGAAAATCGATTTCGGAAATATATTTCAACTTGCTCGTGCTGCACTAGCAATTTTTATTTCTTCTGCAAGTGCTGTCAAACTAATCGAGTGTTGCCGTGTGGCCCTGATCGTGAATTTGTGTAAAATGATAAAAAATATTGGTGAATTAAATATCAAAAATGCTTGTAATATATTATTTTGTTTAATATACTTAATCGTAAAATTTTGGTTTTCACGGCAAATATGTTAATTATAACCTATATTTTCTCGCTTTTACAAGAGAAATAGCAAACAAACGACAACCCC
>NW_016159157.1:50595-95307 GCF_001687245.7 Rhagoletis zephyria
TTTTTTTTTTTTAACTACCACATTTCGCTGATTTTCGACTGGTGCGAATCTAGTTACTATCGGACTGGATCTACTACGAAACTAGAAATTTGATTCACTAGTACGCGGTTTCCCTGCAGGGTACATATGTATGTATACATGTGTGTATGTGCACATTTATTGCAAAGTGTCGCAGCGGTAATGAACTATAATTTACTTAATCCGCCATTAGGGTCAAAGGAGTTGCAAAAGCACCCATCACGCGCACAACTACATAAAGCAGACACAAACGCATAAATGCTCTGACCCAGATTTATTTCTTTTATTTCTTATCTTTGAATCGACAAGAATTTCGATGGTCGGCGAATGTGGCACAAAGAAATGCGAATAAATGTGTCATAAAAACAATTGAAAAAAAAAATTAAAGTAAACAAGCGTCGGTCAATCGCTGAAGGAAATCAGCAAAGCCCACCCGGCATTAATACCAGCATAAATCAATTGCGCTAACCGTAGTGAGTTTGAACGCCTAAAAGTAGGCTAAATATTTTTGTATATGAAAAAATAGGTAAGAGATGTAAATTAAAAATCCATGCCGACTTCATTCAAGAAAAATAAATTAAAAAAGTATATACATACGTACATATATGTGCATAACGAATGCAGTGTAAAAATTTCCCCGCCGCCAATATTTAATTACTTTTAAATAATATGACTTTTAAGTTAAAGTGTGCGAGTGAACGTGTTAGATGCCTGCGTATCGTGCTACGTGGCGTATACGTTACATACGCAACGGCGGGTATTTGAGCTCTCGAGTGGTTATTTTTTTACCTTCCTTTTATTAGCTCGGGATGTAACTATGTAATATTGATGCTCCTCAGCGATTTATATTCTCAAGTTACATACCTGATGACAGTACGAATGGCAATTATAATAGGGAGGTTTCAGTTTTTGAAACTATAATTTTTTACTTTTTTAGTAGATCTTTTTAAAATTTTAATTTAAATACAATTTCGCGTTGGAATTTTGTTCTTTATACAAAACTGAAGATAATGCATTTTCTAAGATAAGTGTGCCTCCATTTTCGGCCAAAAAAATGTAACAACTCGTGAGATTCGCTCATATATGTAAATTGAGTTCGTATCATTTTCATAGCAATAAATAAAAAAATAATTGCTTTTGCGGAATATTTTTGAAAACAGTTTTTTATTATCTAAACTCCCGAAAATATTTTATTCAGAATGTAAAATTAGATTTTCACTTATACCCACCAAATAAAATTACTGCTCGTTTTTTTTTTGTCTAATAACTTTTGCATTCACTTTTTTAAGTTGTTAGCTGAATTTATAATTTAATTATTTACTTGTTGTTTGATAGTTTATAATAGTGGGGGCATCTTCATGGCATGTTGTGCACGCTGCTTAAATTTGATGCTCTCTTTCACACAGCGATAGCAGCAAACTCCAACAACTGCAATGAAATGAAAAAAAATACATAAATTGCTGCAGGTAACTGCGGCTGCAGCTAATAGTCACTTTGAAGCGAAGCGTAAAATCTTCAAGATTTGCCTCAGTACACATGCACACACACACAAACACCCGTACATGGGCACGTGCAACATGCGATGAGCAACGTTACGAATTGACGATAGCGAAGTGAAGCCCAATGCCAACAACTCAAAGTATCTGTAGCATTTAGTTTATGCTCGTTGGCAAGTGCAGTCGCGATTGGGTCGTATACCGCCTGGGTCATCCACTCGTTTAAATTAACTTTCAAACAGCCGGTCGCCATTGGAATTTTATAATTCATATTATATAGAAAATATAATACGATTCTCGCCCACGAATTTTTTTAAAAACTTTTTTCCAGATTGTACTTTCAGCCGAAGCAATAAAGCTGGAAAACATACATACATACCTTCCAAGAGGCCTTCCACTTGTCAGCCACCAGTATCACCAATATTTAGTAGATTTGGCGAAATAAGTATTTGAACTAATAAATAACGGATAATACCAGCAAGTTATACGATGCCGCAATAAAACCCGCAGCCACTGAGTCCTCGTACACCACTATTTACTACATAAGCAACATTGAAAGAAGGAAGAAGGATTGTGTGAGCGAAAAGGAAACTACCAAAACAACAATCAGCCGTGGTCGCGAATCTGCGGTACGACGTGTCGTTGCAAAGTGAACATCATGCAAGTTTGATTCGAACGCTTTCAACTACACTTAACAACGTTTCCCACGCCGAACCACACATATGCCTTCGCATATTCGAACTTTTTTGCACAAATGCCAATTACTGCGAAATTATTGTGCCTTTGCGCGACTAAAAAGCAGCACAGAAAACCTCAAAGTCCGTCGAACGAAGGCTATGCATACAGGTGTTGAAACTTACATACGCATTTCTCCACCAAAGCAAACTTTGTTACTGACTTTCTCTCTCTATGTATTTGCAGATTAACAGCGCCATCTCGACTTGGTATTCCCGAAGACGAAAATTTATACGCTTATTTGTAAAATCAGTCCATCGGTATCTTTCCTCCCCCACATCATCTGTCATCATCATCCGATGTTAATATGAGCCAAAAACCATCATCTTCATCCTCATCCGCAACGCCTACACACCAATCACTGTATCCTCCTAGATCCGCCTCCAACTCCTCTTCGAACACACAGAGCACATCAACGCTTACACCCGCCATCATTCCACTTGACTACAATTACCAAACAATGTCTCCATCTTCATTATCACAATTCCGCAATGACCGCATTACATCTGCTTCCAACACGAACACAACCGCTGCCTACCATATGCATCCGAATTCGCGTCTCAGTAGGGCGCGTCCCTCTGGCACCGCCTCAGTCGATGTTGAGCTGGATAATCAGTACAGCAGCCTTTTCGGTGATCCTGTTCCACCGCCGCCACCGCCTGATTTTCTCACAACGCAGTTCGATCCAGTGACCCTTTTTCGTCCGTCATTGGACATTAGCTCCGGCTCCGAGGAGGATGCTTTTGGACGTCTGGAATCTTTGGAAACTGATCGAGCTACAAACACCACGCGGCTGTTTTCCAATGTGCCGTTTAGTTCGGTTTTTAGCAAACGCAATTCTGACACTCCTTCTCAGCGTAACTTTGATGTCCTGCCAACGCCGATGCCGCGCCTTCAACCCCCAGACATTCAGATATTACCGAACTCTAGTGGCGGCTCTAGCTCTGAGGCGCGCGAGTCGCCCAACTATGCACTGCTCACACCGGATGATGGTACGCTTTGTCCCGCTGTGTATGATGTAACGCAAGCCTCTGATGTAACAGAAATCGTAGAGTCATTAGAAGTGAGAGATGCAAAAGGGGTGCGGGAATATTCCGAAGCAAAGCGAAGGGTTTCCAATTTTAGTGAGGATTTCAAATCCAATGTTGGTGGACTGAGGTACGCATTGTGTGAGACTTTTGATAAAAGCTCTGCTTAATATTTTTTCCTCTTTTTAGCAATACTCAAGAAACCGAAATAGGAGAACCGCCTTCTACTGCAGGTCACCCATTTCCCCGCCAATTTTCAAATGAATCTTATACGAGCAGTGAGTGGTTTCGGCCAGCAGCACAAGACTATCCGGAATTCAGTAAAATACCAAGACTGCGCCCAAGTTCAAAGAACATTATGTCTATCAAGAGAGAGGAGATGCCCATGCACCATTCTCCTGTAGCGGCGATGATTAACGATTCGAATGGCTCTAGCAGCGGCGAAGAACGGCTTGCCGATAAAACACAAATATTTGAGCAAGAAACGGTTCCACTGGATATTCTACAGCCACCAGCTAGGCCACCAGATCCGTCTCCATCACTTCTGCGGGAAATAGAAACTGATTTATTGCTTTCTCCCCAAGCGTATTTGCAGCATCAGGGTGAGAGACTCTTGGAGAGCGTGAATGAACCGAATTTTCGAACGCCACCACCGCCGGCTAAACCGCCACCTCCGGATTTCATTTCACCCATTCCTGGAGAAAGTCAAGACTTCATCGAACGAGAAATGTCACCTGTGATATTGCGAGATTCTATAGTCACCGGAGGCGACTTTAGGTAATGAAATAATTACGTACTAGGAAAACATTTATATAAATACGCATACATATGTATATTTTATTCTCTTATAGAGTTGATCAACCTCGCCTGCATAAAAAGACTTCGTTTACAATTATCTCAGAAAAAACACCACAGTCATCCCGAAATCAGAGCCCTTCTCCGTACAGTCAGCAACAACGTTCGCCCTCAAAAATTTCAGTACTGTCTAATAGTTCATCTGTAAAACCCATCGCCAAGCCACGACAGTACTTGCAGCGAAAATCCCTTTCATCCACACAACTCAAGTTGCCACAGTTGCCTCAGCAGCGACTCCAAGGAACCGTCGACGACTCTCCTCGCCCTTCAGTGCAGTTCAACATGACCGGTCGGCATACTCCGAATATGATGACCCAGCGAGGCATATTGCAACATCGCGAGTCGTTATCGTCTTCACAAGATATAACACCACTGTCGCCATCAGCGGCACTAATGTCAACGTCGAAATTACGACGACCCTCAGCACTGCCATCATTTGCCAAATCAGCAAGTGAATCAAAAATTAAAAGTTCTGAAGCCCTGCCGTTAATTACTGATCCTTACCGAACTTCTATACCACGTCTTAACCGCTCCATAACAGATCTACACCGAGAGCCTGCGGTGTTTCCCCCTGGTGCTTTGCCGCGCCCACTTAAACCTAACCCCAATCCAACACGAAAGCAAAAAGGTCTGCTACGCATACTCAATGGGGACACCTCGCATATACCTTTGCGTTCGAACTGGGCCAGCATGGATGACCTTTCCGTAGGCAGACAGCTAAAAACGCCTCTTTCGACACCATTGAGGGGTCTTCAAACTCGACGTCGATCCAGCTCTACGTCACCCGAGCGTCGTAGCTCAACACAAACGGCCTCGGATCGTCGTAGTTCAAACTTAAGCTCTATTACAACGTCCGACTTTAGTTTTCGCCGCCCATCGATGACAACACAGTTGCAACTTCGAAAATCTTTATTCCCAACTCCAAGCCCTAGAACAAAACGACGACAATCTTTGATAACACCAGCTAGTTTGACTAGTGGTCGAACATCACGCACAAAAATTGCTAAACCTTCCACGCTTTCACCAATCTTAGGTACGCCAAATAAGGACAGCAGTACGCCACAAAGTCCAGAGCAAAATGGCGTTGGTTCCCTAGCTCCTTCCGAAACCATGTCAGATGTGACTTCAAGGCGAGACTCACTTTCGAGAATACCGGTACGTGGAACCCGCCCAGGATCTAGATCTTCATCCCCATTGAAAGAGTTCACCGCCCAACTGCCTTTGTCCGATCCAAACTCACGAGGTGCATCTAGTCGTACTGCTTCCCGTGCAACGGCAAGAACCGACATTTCACAATCAGCTTCGCGTGCCAATTCTAGATCGGCATCACGGTCTACCTCTCGTGCATCTACGCGTCAAATATCGCGTACAGCTTCCCGAAGCAGTACAAGACCGAACTCGCGAATGGAAATGGCGAAAGAAATTGCGAACTCGCGCTCTAACTCCAGAATGAGTATGCGTTCGATCACTTCAGTAGCCGGAAATTTTTCACCGATTCCCGGAAAACGAAGCGTGGAACCGTCTCCCACACCTTCACATTATCGGAAATCGATTTCTGTTAGCCCTGTATTCAACAGGAGAGCGCGAGCTCGCCGGCAGTCACTCAGTCCACCCAACAAAAAGCGTTCGGGAAGTAGGGGGAGAGAAAAGAAAGTGCGGGACCGATCTGAGTCACGGCAAAGTTCCCGATCTCGTATACCTCTGAGAGCTGGTAGCGTAACGAAATCCACACGATCGTCATCAAAAACAAGAGTCAGCAAACGATCGTCTAGTTCTCGTTCGCTAGCAAAAGCTAAACTTGCGAAAGGTGTGAGTCGGATTTCACCCACGCGCACTCCAACAAATCAACGTACGAAATCAACAAGTGCCAAAAAAGCACCAACCTCGGTGCATAAACCCGAGTCGAGTGTCAAACGCACACCATCGTCAGTGAACAAACAGACGGCATCTGTGAAAAAGCAGCCGAGTAACTTACCAAAACCCGTTGGTATTAACCTCAGGCGGGAGACTTCTAATGTACGAAAGCGCGATACTACACCAAGTAGTGCAGCTAAAGTTGGTCGACGGGAAACTACAGCGACAGCGCCGAAAACAAGCAAGGCGGGAGCCTCAGCAGCGGCGGTGGCGTTAGCAGCGGGTGGACTCAAACGCCAAACCATCTCCAAAACTCTGGGAAAGGCAACTGCTAAAGGAGTAGCAGCCGCAACTAAAAGAAAACAAGGTGAAAATAAAATGGGCGCAGCGATAGCCAAGGGAACCCAAAGTGCCAATAAACCCGGCGAAGTGACGCAGGCGGGAGATGAAAAGTCTGCAGATGGTAGAGAAGCCAGTGGCAGTCCTATCGAAATGGAAGCTGCGAAAGCAGCGACAACGGGTGTCGCGGTCGCCACAACCGCCAAAAGACCTGCGAACGCAAGCTCGGGTAGCACCGGAAGCAGTGGCTCTACTTCTGGTATGAAGCGGAATCCGTCTAATGTGTCGCTTGTGCGTATGGCCTCTAGGATGAGCTTGCTCAGTATGAAGCGTTCCGATAGCAATCTCAGTAAGAAGGCGAATATTCCTTCGGTTGCTGAAGAAGCCACTAAACCGACGAAAACGAATGGTTAGTAGAAAATGTATCTTTAAATAAATTTGACAAAATCTTTCACTCTTTAAATAAATTCTTAGGAAAACCTGCAACATTGCAGAAGAGCAACAGCAGAGCACAGCTGAAAACACCAGAAAATGTGGCTGCTCTACCAGCTGCCATATTAGAGAAGTCACAGAAGACGCTGGAGAATATACAAAAGACTGTATCCGAGGCAACAGACGAAATTCAGAAAAAAATTCACGAAAATCTCACCGACTTGAAAAGTCTAGAAAGCGATATGGGTCGATTGTCGGATAGCGCTGCTTCGCCCACATCAAGCGTAGCTACAGTTGTGGAAAATAAAGCGGGAATAAAGGCTGGTGCTGCTGGTGGGGGAGGCGCTGTTGAATCAATCTCTCGATCGGGTACCACCGAGGAATCAACAGCGGCTGGGAATGCTGCAAACGATCAAAGCTCAGTTATGCCAGTTGCGTCAACACAGAGATCACCACTACCACCAACACAGCCCATCGAGGCCGACGTTTCTGTGTTGACTACAGCTGCGCAAGCCACGCAGCATGCCACAGTTGCTGCAGCGGCGGCTGCAGCTGCCACAACCGGTGCAATGGCGATGCCAAATGCTGGCGTGGTAGATGCCACCGTCGAACGGGTTAGTGAACGTGCTATATCAGTTATGCCAGATGTTGACTGTGACGATGCAAATTTCCAGAATTACGCGTACGAAGGCGACGGTGCAGCTGACAAGACAGCCGATGGAGCAGTGAATGCAACGCTGAAAGGCGAAACTCATGCGAAGGTCACTGGCGGCGGTGGAAACGGTCAGAAGGGGATTGGAGGTGGAGGAGGTGTCGAAAGCGCTGCGCATAGAAATGGTAATGGCGGCGACGATAACAAACGGCGTTCACCAGATGGACAAGGCGGTTCGGCAGCAGGCAGCGGGTAAGTGAAAAGTTTTGCACTTGCTTTACTAATTTAGAGCTGTATTAGTGGTGTTCTCCGAACCCACCGATCAACCTCTCAGTGAAGTAATGTTCTTTTATTAAAATTTATAAAATTTAATTGGCTGTCAACACAGCTCTGCACTGCAAATTATCACCCCGCAGTGAAAAGCTAAACTAGTTAGGAAAAATACTAGTTTAAAAACTAGAATTTTCTAACTGAAGCCGAACTGGTTCGAAAATGGCCAGACTTGTTCCGAGTTCAAAACGATTTATTCATCCCCTGTTTTATTTGACTTCGACAGTTTAATACAGTAAATTAAACAAAATATTATAACTCTTATTTGGGCATGTTGTAAACCGTTAAAGCGAGTACGTATTCAATTACACCAGACCTGTTAAATAATGATTAATATTCATAATGATTATTAACTAAAGCATGTTTTTTTGGATAACCGTTTAATGATTAAATACTGATATTAGCACCTTTTTAATGATAAATAAATAATTACTTAAAAAAAATTGTTAATTAATTTATTAATTTTAATTACATCATTAGTTTGTTATTTTTGATCATTTTCAATTATTTTTGACGTTTTTAACTACAACATTAATATAATTATTTGATTAATTTCAATTATCAATCAACAAGCCAAACTATAGACAAAAGTTATGAATGTTTAATAACGGCATGAATTATTTATTTATTTTTTTCTTCTTATCCAAATCTCAAATTTTAAACATTAATTATTACTTTAATAAAATTTTAAAAAGAAAGGACTGAAATGTGCAAAGCTAATGCATTTAATTTATTTGAATGAAAACTTTTATTTTTATTTAATTTCACTCAAATGAACTAAAGTATTTATTTTATTTTTAACTAAAAGGGTTTCTTTTGCATATTCAATATTATTAAAAAAGATGAAAATATAGTATTTATTGTACCTGAAAGCTTTTACTTTTAATAACATTTAACGAAAAATGCATTTAAATTTGTGTTCGAAAGTTTGAAATATGTATGTATTTATTTTTCCTTTTAATTAATACTCAAAAAATTTAACACTAATTGGCAAATTTAAGGCTGCTAAATAAAAATGTGTGTATTTTTTTTATTGTATATTCATGAATTCATTTAAATTTTTGACTCCCAAAGTAGTGGTTTCGGTACATAATTGGACAGTTGGTTGCATGGAAAAAAGATAGTTGGTTGACTAGTTGGGCATGCGGTTCATACTAGTTGTGAGGTAGTTTACAACTGGTAAATTTGACTACAGGGTATGAATGCACTGTATTATATACGTATGTATGTAAGTATGTATTTTTGTATATGAGTGGCCGTATATCACGCATTGGGTTATTGTACCTTTAATAGTACTCTGCTAAAAGCACTGAGATGTGGCGAGAATAGCGTGACGCTTGAATCATGTTGCAGCAACGCATATTGCAGTCGATGCAATGTTGCATAGTGAACTTATAGCAAATGTAATAAATTGAAAATTCGCATGCTTTTCTAATTAAAATGCTACATTGGCAATTTTCTTTTTTAGCATATTGAATATCTTAAATAGTACATATGTACATATGTGCATAGATGTGTTCACCCATATCTATGTACATTCCATATATATGAATTTGAAAGAAATATGGGAGAGTTAAAAGATGTTCAATTCGTAATTAGCTTCTGACACGCACATCCTTTCTGGGTAATGAGAAACGCGTTGAGGTAGGGTGTTCACCGGGGGTATGCACCGGCTATACTAAATGTATACAAAACTTGAAAGAGCTATGTTCGCGGCAAATCTGATGCCTCCACCGGTATACGCCCAGCCAGCAGAGACTAACTGTGTATAACACCGGCACAAAAAAAAAGTGGTGTGTGCTTTTAACCAGACCCACCAACCAACATGTATTTCGACCCGCTGAATGCGAATACGAGGTCTGTTTGACGCGTACACCCTCAAAATTTAGAGTAAATTGCGAATTTTTTGCATTCTTTCAGTTTTTTGCAATTTACTGGAATTTGTCGGGGTTTGCGAGTCAAACGGACCTCAGATTCGGACTCATATGTCATCGAAGTATCGCCCAACTGCCAGCAGCCACGACTCACTTTTCACAATTCTCTGAATTTTTGTACGCAACCTTCAACCATCGCTTGAATTTACTACAGTCAGGAATTTCTTCCAGATCAACAATTTTCGGGCACATTTTGTAAAAAATATTTAATACAGATTTTGTGAAAAATCGCGCCTCAAGTCTTTCTTTCAGCTCAAAAAATTTATATAAAAATTTGCCGTAGAAACATTTTTGGGTCTTCAAAAGATAGCTTTGTACTTTTCTATTAAAATCGTGCTAACAATTTAAATATAAGAAATGCGCGCTTGATATTTTTGAGAAAAAAAAATACGTCGGTCGTATGACCTCCTTTTTCCGCAATTTACTCGAAAACTTGAGGGTATACGGGTCAAATTGACCTAAGATTCAGATTTAGCGGGTCGAAATACAGTATCGGTCATATCTATAGCACGCCATTTCAAAGTGATATTGTGTGCAACTTATGTTTATTTATTTGTTTTTAAGAATTTTCAATTAAAATACAGTTCTTTCTCTAACAAACCCCATATAAACCCAAGTTTAACAATTGGTAGAAAACTTCAAAAAAGTGCAACAAATTTTCACCTAAGTTTCAAACTTTTTTCTCGGAAGTGTTAGAATTTTTTAGCCCCTGCAATTTTAGTCTGATAATGTGCATTTGTCAAGTGGCTGCGAATTACCGTTAATTTTTTAGTTTTTTTTTGTCGCATTTGCTTCCATATAATGAATAAAATTTGTATATGGATGAAAACCGCAACACCTTTGTCGAAAAAAATTCTAAAAAATCAACGGTAACTTTCAGTCACTTGAAACTTGCACATTATCAGACTAAAATTGCAGGGGCTAAAAACCTGTGTATTCAAAAAAATTCTAACACTTCCGAGAAAAAAGTTTGAAACTTAGGTGAAAATTTGTTGCACTTTTTTGAAGTTTTCTACAAATTGTTAAACTTGGGTTTATATGGGGTTTGTTAGAGAAAGAACTGTATTTTAATTGAGAATTCTCAAAAGTAAACAAATAAACATAAGTTGCACACAATATCATTTCGAAATGGCGTGCTATAGATATGACCGATACTGTACATAACCGCAGGGGGATCTGGTTAAAAACACACATAAATTTTTTTGTCTATTTAGTATTTCAATTTATGTATATATGTTAATAATTATTACATAGTAGCTCCCACAATGAATATAATCGGAAAAATTAATAAAAACCGCTAATTTTTTGAATCTAAACCCCCAATTTCTCTCTTACTTTACTGACGTGAGTCATCCAAACTCAAAACCTTCATATCTTAGATAACAAATTGTTTCGACTATATTTAGATATACTACATATGTATGTAGGTATTTTCTTTTTATAAAAAAGTTTTAGCCTAATCTAAACTAAACTCGAATCCTATTACGAGCATATCAAGCAAGAAATAAACAAACCGTACTACAAGTAAATTCCATCGTCTCCACCTTAACACCAGTAATAAGAATATACGAAAAACCTTAAAGCGTTTATCCATGACCATCAGTGTCATCCATGGCACCTTCATTCATAAGAGCCAAGTGAAAGGTCAAAACTTACACATCAAACACGAATGGTATTTTATTATGACGGGCAATTTGCAGGAATTTCAAACCATTTACAATTTTCATAAATAATTCATTAGACAGCAGCGTTGGCAGAAGGAGTATTGCGCTAACCACAACTCATCGTTCTGCTGTAAGCGAAACTTGCATATACATACATATGTATGTATGTAAATACGGTGGCAAAAAGGTAAATAGGGCAGAGACATTTTAGCAAGTTTTGGCTATTTTTCTTTGTTTAAATTTTTTTTATTATTTTTTATGAAAGTATCGCTTACCGAAAAAAATTATGTAAGTCAAAATTTCAAACTTTGTAGAACTGTGGAATGTTTATCCAAATTTGAAACTTTGTTATCAGATTTTTTGGTATTTTTTTGAGTATGCTTAATTTTAGTATAATAACATGCAAACTTGAAGTAGCTAAATAGTACCCATGTGCATTTTTTGTTCACACATTTTCTGCCATAAAAAGTATGTATGAACATTCGCCAATTTTTTTGTATGGAGAAAAAGAGCAGTACCTTCGACAAAAAAAAATAAAAATTTCCAAAAATCACTGGTACGTCTTAGCTACTTTAAACTTGCACTTTGTTATACTAAATTTTAATGCATACTCAGAATATTTCTAAGAAATGTAATTAAAAAGCTCAACATTTTTATGAAATTATGACGTACATGGTTTTTGTTAGAGAGCGGGGTACACTTTCATGTCTCTGCCTTATTTATATTTTCGGCACTGTATGAACATATGTACGCATGTAGATACTTAAGAATTTATGCAGATATTTATATGACCGCATTCTGTATCGTCGAGCGTTATCCATTCTATTTGCTTCGTGAGTAAACTCCTTTTACTCATTTTCACCTTTTTTTTGTTGACGTTGGGAACTTTGAAATTTCCTTCCACCCGTCACCTCAATATTTATGCGCATATCGCTTGAGGAGGGGGATAAGCTGATTTTATTGCTGACAACTGTGCCTCAAATTGTTGTTACGTTGCAACGAGCCTATGACAGCAACAGCAAGAAGAAGTATTTGTACACACAAAACAGAATTTGAGTATTCACCATAGCTAAGGAGGTGCAATGAAACTTTGAGTATTCACTATCTCCTTAGCTATGGTGAATACTCGAAGTTTGTGTTGTCAGTCTTTCACTGGTGTACTCGTAAAAATGTGAAATATTTATTCAAGAACTGTACAGAGGAATAATCAATTTACTATTTCTATGTACCTGAATCAAATGCACGATAGAAGAACGTGGCCTAGACCGTTCCAAATACAGTATATTCCGTTTAGCTGCATTTACTTACACTGCAAATGATTTCCTGCACTTAAGCGAAATGCGCAGCAATGCGGAAAACTGTAACTGGATTTTAAAATTGATTCCAATACTGTTTTTCATGAATTTTTTTTCTTAAGTACTTAAAGTGAATAAGGCCTCTTTAACACTAGTCACTATAGAGGCATTACTAATGGGTCTTCATCGCCAATGCTGATTTCAGACATGACACAGGTTCACAAAAAGAGGGATATGTTGTAAGCAAAATGAACCTTTCAAAAAATTTTAGTGCTGGTAAGCGAAATATTTTTCCTACAAATCGAAAAAAAACTTACTCAAAACCAGGGCTGTTAAACGGAAAAGGGTTGCTAAGCGGAAATGCAGCCAAAATTGAAAATTTCGTACAAAATCCATTTCAAGAAGCAGCATTTTGGCAAAATTGTGCAGGTAAGCGGAAAATGCACCTAAGCTCACAGTCGTTTAGCTTCAGCAGTTTACAAAATTTGAAAGAGGCTTTGCAACTGAGCTATTTAAAGCGCAATAGATACCACTGCCAAATCTATGTTATCAAACTTATGGTTCTGGCTCTGCACTACACGAGCACGCGGGATTTCCGATGGCCCGAAATAGCCTATAAAGAGTTCCTCACGCTAGAAAAATGGGTAATGGAGAGCGAATACGTTCCAATTTTGGATCGTAAATGTCTTCTTCTTCGTGCCGTATACAGTGCGGACTTTTTTTTGAGTAGGTAAAAGACCGCAAAATTTTCTTGCAACACTTGAATCAGCTTATTTTTCAATTCTGGGCACGAAATGTTTTTTTTGGCGCTTCTCACGCTTTGGAAACTTTTGAGGCATTTTGTCATTTACTCTCTAATTACCGAAACTAGCCCGGGTAGCGCACGGAACAGAGCTACTTAGTGGCTTACGATTTCCGAGGAAGATGTAGGGCTTTTAAATATGTATAAGCATATGTTTATGTACGTCTCTAGAGTGCGTTCGTTTTTTAAATTGATTCCACTCGTCTGACAAAAATATCCTTCTCAGATCCTTGGTGTTGCAAGTGGACATAACATAGACGCTAACTAAAGCTACAATCGATAATTTTCAATACTCATCCTAAGTTCAGCATTTTGACTAACTAATTACTTATTACAAAACATTAACATTCGCACCACACTGTTCATCATCATTACGCGGCATTAATATTGCAACAACGTTTAGCGAGCCATTTTTCGCTCATAAAATGCAATTTCTTAAACAAACAAGGAACATCTCATGCACAAACAATTCATATTCATTTAAGAATATGCCATGCAGTAAATCCAACTATGCGAAATAGCAAAAAAACTGGCTCTTAGGGGTCGATATAAATACTAGGCACAGCCAATGAAATTCTTTCAAAATGTAGATGTATATACGATTACATATCGTGCAGTTTAAACTACATATTTAGTTGTAATTATTCATTTTTAATCAAGAAATTCACTTCTACACTCTCCTCAACTACATCACTTTACACCCATAGAGTAGTAGTACGCATCTAGTCTGAAAGTGTGCTACATCGGCTAGCTCTTAGGGTGACTGTGCTTATTTCGCCAGCCAGCCATGCCGTTATAACTAACGCAGCTACAACTAGCTTTTAGGCTCATGTATACCTACATACATATGTATGTTTTCATTCATTTCTTTTCACAGTAGCTCAAATTATTCTTACCCTCAAATGCACTTCCACCCCCCTTACTTAATATTTGTTTTGCCTTATACGAGTATGTGCATATATATATTTACATATGTATGTAGTTCGCTCTTGCTTTAACTATAATACTACAGCAAATTTGCATATATTGTATGATTGTACAGTGGCCGCCACATAATTAGGGATATGAGCTGCAACGTCAGCAAAAAAAAAAAAACGTTCGAAAAATCAACGAGATTTTTAAGCTACATCAAACTGCCACAATACTATACTAAAATTGCATACCAGATTTTTTCCAGACATTCCCTCCAAAAAGTTTCAAATTTCGATGACAAGATGTGAAACTTTGAGTTATGCTGTTTTCGTTGCTACCAAAAAAAGTTGTCCCTTGCTTCTTTCGGGAAAATTGTGTTTTCGTTTCTTAAAATGCCACACTTTTGTAAGGCAAAAAAGGCACATTCTCTGAACTTTGAAGCTTTGTTGGGGGAGATGGTTGCTTAAAACGACAATACTATTATGAATTGCGTGATTTAAACAAGGACAAGAAGGCAAAAAGGGCATGTTTTTTTGGGGTGAGTGTAAAACATTTCGCACCGTGGAAGGGGGATATTTTTTGCACGACACGAGATCACCATTAGATGGTTTTCGTTGTAGTATGAATTATATTTTTGTAAAAAAAAATAATTAAAGAATAAATATATGGTTTAAACGTGTTAAGAAGTCGTGCCCCTAATTATGTGGTCACCACTGTACACCGCACACACATTCATACATTTGTGCAGCTTTGACGCTTGGCGTGGCCACTCATAATGCGTCAATATATGCGCATACATATATACAGCCAAGACAAACAATTTGCCAATATTCTTGAAGCCCCGAGGCACCAACGGCCAAGACACGCCATAATGCTGCTTCACCATTTCCAAAATGCAGAATTTCCAACTGTAGCTTAATCGACGGGCTTCACTACCATCGCGTCCACTTATAAGCTCTTTAATAATACCAGTACTATGTTTACTCCCTTTCCATCGAGCGCGTGTCTAGGTAGAGTAGCAGGTACCTCGCAAAGGATATCCGTTCCGCGGCATGCCAATTCGTCCTTCGTGTTTATTCAACTTCGAACAATGGCTATGTAAGTAACAAATACAACAACAATGCTACTCACTTCTAAAGCATTTTGTTTGTAAATGGCTACGTTGTAGTTGAATAAATATANTGAAGTGACCAGATTCGTGACAGAAGCGGACGAGTAGCCAAAAAAAAAACAAAAAAACTAATAACGTAATTCTCTAATTCGCGCAATGATTCAGAAGAAAGGAAAACGAAAAAATTCGGTGATATACCACATTGACTTGCCGCAGGACTTTGCCGATGTCGAAAAATACTTTTTCAGGTATTTGTTTAAAACTTTCTTTGAAGCATTTTCATGGTCTAATCGCCTTGTTGAGGGAATTCATCACAAACAATTTTGTTGAACAACTGAATATGGGTTTTGAGGAGTAATCAAATTTTGATAGAAATTAAAAATCATTTTTAGCTTTCTTATGTTGGGTTTCCACTAGGCATTAAATGGCAAAAATTGTAATGATAAAGTTGGGCATTGAAATCGTGTCATTACGTTCAAGAAATAATCTTTATGTTCATTTCCACATAGCATTTTTTAAATGACACCAAGTTTTTGTAATTTCAATGCCTAGTGGAAATTCGGTATTACTTTTTGGAAAAAAAAAAACTGCCTGATCGGCTGATTGAGTTATAAGAAGATATGCAACGCTTATATAGCCGAATTGTGCCCCTCGAAGGCGAGACAAATTTTCGTTGAATAATTAGATTTCAGGCCGTACTAGCAGCATACCACCTGGAGTAAAATAATTTTTTTTTTTGATGGACTATATACTATATTCAACACCTCAACGAATGCTACAGAAAAAGTGATTCAGCTTCGAGATACATGATAGGGCGCTTGATTTTGTTTGGTATCAAACTCTGGCTTTCGAATTCGCGAAAATCATTCAAGCAAATTGATTGGAATATTGTTTTTAATTTAATTCAAAAAGAAGCAGTTTCACTTAAACTATTTAGGTGAAAAGTTGTTTATTTATTTTAATTTAGTATTAAAAATGTCCGAAGGACAAAACTCTTTCTATGCTGGTGAGCTCGGCAGTTGGGAAATATTTTACAAAATTTAAAAACGTTCAAAAAGTCAAAAAAAAGAACGAAAATCTACATTTTGGCCCAGGGGGTTCATTTACGTTCTATGGGAAATGAAATGAAAAAAACCACCACTACTTAGGGCCCACTTTCTTTGAAGAAATGAAAAAGTAGTTAACTCCCGGATGAGCTAGAGAGCTTAGCTCAGAAGCCGATGACAATGCAGTATGAAAGATGAAATAATCCGCTAGGTGGCGCAGAGATCGAGATATTTCGAAACCCGTATTTGTTGTCTGATTTGGTTCATACTTATAAAGCTTGTTTTAAAAGTATTTTTTTTTACTATTATCTTATTTATTTTGCTATTTCAAAAACAACTGTTTCTTAACAGAATCTAAATTTGATGTAAAATGATAAAAAGCGGTTTCTTTTCAATACTTTTTCCATTACTGGTATTGCTAAAAAATGTTTACAAAGTTTTGAGCTTGGGAACGCATAGAATTATAGAACTATTTTCATTCAAATAGTTACTGGACACAAGAAACTTAAGACACACTCACTCTTGGCCAGGTTGTATGTACCTTTTAGGGTTTTCCAATTAATCTATACGTGAAAAGAAAGAAAATTGGATCGTTAAGCTGCCTTTGCACGGGTCGATTTCTGTCGACTGGCAAATCGACTAGCCTAAACATTTACATTTTTCGGTTGAATTGCCATTTACTCGGGTCGATTTTGGTTGAACGAAAGTATTTACTTTTTCAGTAAACAAGTCGTATGTAAATTTTTATGCTCACACACACACACACTTGTCACACTTAACGTGTCTCATACAATTAAATGGCCGCTCACCAGCCATGACTGACTTTTCATCAAATGCCTGCAATGCTACAGTCCAACAACAACCATAACAACTCAACACCGCTCGTTAAATGTCGCATCGAAAGCCCAATGAGTGAATAGTGTGCGTGTGTGTGTGTGTGTGTTTGTTTAAACATGTGCCTGCCAAAGTCGCATTTCGGCGTGCCACTATTGGCCTTGTTAATATTTTCTCAAAACCTCCACGCCAGCAACTTTTCGCTGGTTCGCATGTCGCTGTGCGACTTGGTAGTGCCTGCTAAAGCATAATTTTCGGCTTACTTTGGTGGTATTTTGAATTTTTGGACGCAACTAAATTGCGTTTGGTTGTTGGCCTAGGCGGTGGTCATATACATCTTCGGCGGTCGCCAGCAAAGAAAGCAAGAAATAAGTAGTGCAAAATTTCAACTAAACCGAATAGTTGCCTTGAAACGCGCATTTGGCCTTCAACCGCAAACAAAAAGTGCGTGCTGTTGATCTGTATCAGTGGGGATTTGTGAAAGGTAATTTGTGAAGCGTAACAAGCAAGTGATTTCGAATTACAAATAGCGGTCAAAGCGTCTAAAAACTATGTAAGTTTGATCTTTTATGAGCAAAAGGTTAATTCATATCCAATCGATAGGGTTTTGGTGGCTAGTACTCATTTGCCGTAAGCTGTTAAGTTAAACCCAATTCTAATAACAACATATGGGGCTAAAAACTTAAAGTAGTCAAGAAAATAATTTTTCCTAGCACCGAAAAAATCTTCCTTTTGATACAATTGAGACTCACATGATTCGTTATACGATGTTGTGTCCTGAAGTTTATAAGCCTGGAAAATAGAATACTCCGCAAATCTCCGTGTAAAGCACACGAAATGCTTCATATTTATCAGACAACCAATCAATGTTTCTAATCACAACATAATTTTTTAGCTTTTTTAGCAAATGCTTAGTCCCATAGGCAAAATGAAAATAAAATAATGTGCTTAGAATATTTAAGTAATATATATACATTTTTGCAAAGCTAACATAGTACCTTAAATAGATAAGTAAGTTAAATTTATAATTTCCTTTTTTTCGTTAACAGAGCAGGGCGCTAAAGTCAGAAAACGTTTAAGGTAAAAATGTTGGACGGAAAAACGACTTTTAATGTATTACAAAAAATCTCAAAAAATCATTTTTTAGTGTATTACTATGAAACTTAAAAGTTTTGTTTACTACTATACATTTAAAAAACATAAATAATATTTGGTAAATATTTTTCATGGAAAATTTTTGTATGCCATCGATAACTTTTGAGATTTTTTTATTGGAATTCCCAAAATTGCTAAAGTTTGGAAGAGTGAAATAAAAAAAAAAATAGAATACCTAATTTCAATAGAATAGAATACCTAATTTTTTATTTGGTATTATGGTACATTTTGAAGTACTTTAATAGAATCTGTGAAGAAGTTTTAATTTTCCTGCTGGGAATGTAAAGAGTATACGCATTTTGTGAGCCATAACTCAAAAAAAGTTATAAAGGGATAAGTTTATGGTATTGCCTAAATTTAAAACAAATTGAGGTATTACAATTTTTTGTAATACATGCTATAAAAAATTAACCTAGTTTTGATGTAATGTATAATTTTTATTAAATAGCGACAAAGAAATTAGCAGTAATAACAGTTCTTTTGGCGGAAACCCAAAATTTTACAAAGTTTGACAAAATTAAAAGCATATATATTAAAAAGATTGGCGACTTTTTTTGTCTCATTCGAATACTTCGTTAAGTGATCTAACATATAGTAAGAAAAAAAAAAATTAAAATTTGTTTTGCCGGAAATTGGAAATTTAGTATTTTTTTTTTGAAACATCTGAAGTTTTTAGTTTTACAAAGACATAAAGTATGATTTTGTATTCTTTTTTTCTTAGCGCAATATCATTGATAAATTTATTTATAAGTTATAATTGGTTTTTTGTGCATTCTTATCGCAAATGTAGCAAAAATGTAATTTTTGAAAAAAGGATATATGTATGGGAGGTAGTCTGCAGCCTTGCACCGCACGAAACCAAATTTGCCGCAGAGCTTTAGGATAAAATTTTACAGACAGTTACCAATATTGGCTTTATTCTGTTTATAATTGTAGCTAAAATTAAACTTTTAAAATTAAGGATGTATGGGAAGTAGTCATGTCCTTGCAACAAAAGAGATGAAGTTGTTAAATTACCATTTGTTTACATATTTTTTAGTTGTGTAAAACTAAAAAAAAAAAAATTATCGCATTCCGGTAAGTATTTCCAAAAAGAAAAGACAAATTCCGAAATTCAAAAAAGTTTCCAAAAAATTTACGGTGTTTCTTGAACAGCTCGGTACACAAATGTCAAAACTCCTTATGAGTGAGTGCGAAAGTAAGAGAGTTGGAATTTTCTTTCCCTCTTCCTCCTTGAGCGTAGAATAGCAGAAATTTGACATTTGTGTATCGAAATCTAAAACAAAAAACACCGTAAGTTTTTGTTTTTGCTACTACCGCTACCAGCTTATATGAATTGGCCTTGATTTCAAGCGAGTAAAACTTCACTTGAGCGAAAAATCAACCGGAAAATTCTAACGTTGGTAAATTTATGGCCGTTTTCTCAAGTAGGGTTTGAAATTTATCTACCACTAAATGCAAATTTTGTTCTGAAAAATGTACTAGAAGGGGACATAAAATTTAAAAACTAATTAAGAAAACGGCACTTACTACTCTGTTGGAATTTTTTCAAAAGCCAAGAAAAAGGTCGATCATAAGGTCTGATTAACAACTGACGTAGGCTCTTTTTTAAAGTACTATTATGCCAAAAATATAAACAAGCGATTCAAAATTCATAAAAAAAAAATTCAATTTGACATTATAGGATGGTTTCTTCTGAGAGCAATGTCAAATTCCATCACACTTTGTTGAATACATTTTGGTCGCTCATACGCTAAGACATACCCAAGAAATCATTTGCCCAATTAGAGTGCCTAGCCCGTTCACTCCCAAAAAGCCGTAAGGTGGGTGGGTACCAAGAAGCATATTAAAGTGACTAACAAAAACATGAAACCATTTGCGGTTCTCTTTCAGGCAATTCTCACACGGAATTAAATAAAAATAAGTTTTTTTTCGTCGGAATGTAGAGTTTATTACTTTATTTGAATATTATAAACTGATTTTCTTAAGAATGCACTAAAGAACGATGGACATTCTTTAATTTGAAGGACAACAGCAAAAAAAATAAAAATTAAATTAAAAAAAAACCCACACCCAAAATCCGTTGGGTTTCTGCCAACTTCTTCACAAATACGAACACATTTATGCATACATACTTACATATGCACATAGTATACACACATATGTGTGTGGCCATCTGCAAAATACATTTTCACTAAGGTCACTCAAATGGACATTGTAATTAAAATGAAGGAAATGTCAGCACATGCGGCGATGCAGCGGAAACGGATATACTCGTAAATACATTACAAGAATTTTATGAGTAGCCAATATTCGTATGGCCCTAACATTGACTAACCAAGCGCGGATGCATGGATGTACTATATGTATGTACATATGTTTATATGTATGTATGTACATATGTATATTTGTATTTGGATGACCCTAATTTACATATGCATATAGACGAGGTTGCAAAGTGCTGTCTGCAATCAATAAAAGCCGCACTTACCATCCAAGAGCTGCCAATGCCTCAATGCCGCCACGAACCGCACCTCAGCTACGTCCCGACCCTGCTGGCAAGCACGGTCTCGAGTGAAATGCATATCTCATGGTCCGATTGGCAGTAGCGGAAGTCGTCCATTACCCACACCTGTCGCGATAATCATTTATGAACCAGTCACGTCACGTTGTGGTGTTGTCGTTGTGGCGCCTTCGTTTTTTGCACCAATGCGGTGCGCCTTGGGTTTTTTGGATTTGTATTGCTTGAAGTTTCCGAGCTGCTTTTGATTTGCATGTATTCACCGAACAATATTTTAAAGTAAGAATCCTTTGGCAGTAAATGTGTAATGGTACTTATTTAGTAGATTGTCAATTTATGCGAATTCCGAAACAATTTTTCAAGATGAATCTTCTTAGGCGCTTGTACTAAATATTAATTTCTATTGCTTTAACCAATGTACATACATCATACATATATAATTTAATCATCATTTTCCCGCCTTTTTCTCAGCAACGGCAGCCGTGAGCTCCTCAAGCAGCCGGAAGACGATTCAGTGCCACCCACTGGCTGTTGCCGCTGCTGCTCCAAATTCTGTCTGCCATGCCGCCGTTTGCGTTGCTCGCGCTGTTGTCGTCGCAAACCGGGCAAGACCGGCGATGAGAGCGAGGAGCCTGTACTCTCGGCAACCAGCAGCGCCTCTACCACCAACCTCGAAGTCATCGATGAAGCGCGCCACAGCGCACACGACAAAACCAAGTCGAGTTGCTGGCAAAAACTGAACTGTTGTAAGCGTTGTCGCAAGCAGCCCAAAATAGGCACCGACAGCACTGATGAGCAAGCGAAAATGACGGCCATTGGTAAGACAGAGACTGCGGCAGCGGCAGCGACAGCTGCTGCCGCCACCACAACACCATCCAAAGAGGGTAAATGCGGGCTTTGCATGAGCAAATTGTTCTGCTGTCGGCGCGTCAACAAAGTGGATCCCACAACGGGCGACGAGACAGAGTTGAAGAAGTGCTGTTTCTGTATTCCTTGTCGGCGTAAGAAGGGCGGCCGCGGCGCTTCAATCGGTTCCACAGTTTCGCGAGGTAGCTCCGTGGCCTGGCAAGATCCGGAAACTGGTATAGCGGCCACTGATGCATCGGTGGTGGAGGGCGCCAGCTCGCCAGAAATGCTGCCGCCACAGTAAGTCTATTGCGCGTGCTCGGTAAGAATGTAGCGGAGATAACTAATTGTCGTCTGCACTTTCAGGGGTTGTTGCAAACGCTTTTGGAACAAACTACTGTGCTGTCGACGCAATAAAGTGCCGAAACCAAGCGAAAGTCGACGGGCGAGCATGAAAGCGCCGCCGCCACCGAGTGAGGTAAGAACACTTGAAGTTGAAAATGAAACGCGTTTTATAATTACCAATTACCTCAAAACACCATAGGATACACGGCGAAAATTGCACGTCGACTTGGTTGAGTATAACTCGAAAATGAAGGGCGCTATTCCGGTGTTGCCGCTTTCCTTGGCCTGGTTTTGCGTTATCTGCAACACCATTGTTCCTGGATTGGGTAATGGAGCAAACAAAGTACTCTTTCTCTCTAATAACTTCTCCTCCTACAGGCACTTTGTTCTCTGGCATTTTTTGCCTGTGCGTCGGCATTCCACGCTTCTCGCAATATGACAGCGCTAAGGCGCGCTTCGGTTCCTTCATTATCAACATCATTGTGGCTGTGGCGCAATTGTTTTGCGTGCTCTTCTGCTTTGTGGGCTGGGGCTGGTCCATCTGGTGGGGCACCATTATGCTAAAGTGTGCAAGTGAGTATCGCTTAAGCAGCGCGCACCCGCGAATTTGTTTTTGTAATTTTTTACTTCATTGTCACAGGAAAATTAAGCAAAATCAAAAAGGTTGAGCGTTTAGAAATGGAAGAGGAGCGTCGTCAAGCAGAGGCGGCAGCAGCAGCAGCTGCAACTGCGGCAAGAGTGACAGCCAACGCTGGCGTCGGTACCGCGGCAGCGGCGCCGGCGACAACAGAGAGCGCGACATAAAAACACAGGCGGATGAACAAACAAAGGGCGTAATGGAAATTTTGTTTTAAGAGGGAGAAAAAATACAAAGTTACGTTACTAAGTATCCGAGACGAACAGAGGTTTAAGTAAACTTAAAGCCACTGTATATTACTTCCAAATCGGCATTAAATATAGTCGCGAAAAAAGCTTCCTATCACACTTCCGAGAACGAATAGATCAGAAAACCTGAAGGGCAATGTAAACTTTTGAGATTGAGTTGTAAACTGAGCTATTGAGAGCTAATAAGGATAACAGCGTAAAAGAAATTGAAAACATGGTGCCTTAATTCTATAACTAGATCTTCTGCTCCCAAATGTAGGAGTGTTGAAAATTCAAATGTTTGTATATAAGTAAATATATATGTATAGTATGTGACTAATATCTTAACGAACGATTACAAGCAAGCAAAATCGCTGTTTTCCAAAAATTAAATAATACAAATACATACATATGTACATATCGTCACCTGAATTGCAGAAAGACGTAACAAACAGCATCGTAGAAATGCCAAGTCATAACTAATAAAAAATCAAAAATTCACTTTTCGATTTACATGATGGATTTCATCATTTTATGAAGAAAAAAAAATAAAATATTCACGTCTTTTTCCATTTCATTTACAATGTTGTTACGTCTTTTTGCATTTCAGGTGACGCGATATAAAAACGAAATACATATGTATGCAGAACAAATTAGAAAATGTATATCTTCCATAGAAAGCGCGGGAAGATATTATTTAAAATATTTTTAAAATACTATAGAAAATTATATAGACCGGCGCTTCCGCGTTAAAATTAGATAAATATGAAATAAGATATGGTGCACTTAAAGAAATCCAACTGGGCTTCGTAACGGATGTGTTTTGTTACTTAATTAACATACATTTATAAAAAAATAGTATATATAAGTAAGTTAAAGTATTTTAAGTGATAGTAAAATTAACGCTTATACATACATGCAAACATGCATACATTTAAATAGTGAAAATTTTAAAACATTTTATTTCTCAAAATGAGCAAATTAAAATTAATCGAGTACATGCTTGAAGATTGTACATATGTATAGCAAAATGTTGATTTCTATCTTCCGATGTAAATAAATTTAATTTTTTTATAATTTATTTAGATAAAATACGAAGAAAATAAAGTGAAATATGTATATGTATGCAAATACTTATATGGGTACTTGGGATAAACTTCGAATTAGTACGGTACAGACGAAGCGCACTAATTACAACCACTTTGTAATTGCGGTGGTTCCCATGTTCGGATTACTGTTTTAATTTCTTAAGATTTTTCTCAGACCAAAATAATATAAAATATAATTTACAGTAGGGATATTCTCTAAATCCTGCCAGTTTTCCTATAGGAAAAATTTACAACCGTGCTATCTTACACTTAGAAACTACCCCTAGTATTTTCTTTTTTCATGTCATCTGTTATACAGGACGGTTTTGTTTTTTGGTCGCTTAGGTGATAATATTACGAATCGCTAAAATATTAGGCATTACTTAACTAAAGTGATTACCCTCGCGATGGCAAGGGAATAAGACAGGGCTGGTTGTTTTTCTTTTTTTAAGTCTATCACTTTACCTAACCAGCGCCACATATATCCACATTTGAAACTTCATACAAAAATTAGGAAAATTCAAGAAACTTTAACATTTGAACCCAAAAATTTTAAACTTTTTATTTAGAATTTTTAGAANCACTTAACTAAAGTGATTACCCTCGCGATGGCAAGGGAATAAGACAGGGCTGGTTGTTTTTTTTTTTCTTTTAAGTCTAGCACTTTACCTAACCAGCGCCACATATATCCACATTTGAAACTTCATACAAAAATTAGGAAAATTCAAGAAACGTTAACATTTGAACCCAAAAATTTTAAACTTTTTATTTAGAATTTTTAGAAAAATTTTGGGGATGCAGTTTTGTAGCTCATTAAATTTTAGTAGGTTAAAGTGTATATTTCAAAACTCTGGAAAATCGCGATGATTTTTTAATAATTTTCGATTCGAAATTTCAACACCTCAATTTAAGAAATGCATTTTTGATTACATTTTTTTTTATTTGCATGCAGCTGTGCAGCATCCTTCTCAAAATTTTATATCACTGGAATAACAAGTACCCTGTAGTGCTATTTAAGATCTTTAATTTGATCCACGATGGAAATCTTTAGGCGCTCTGAGAGCCAAGTTTTAACAATTTTAAACTAAAATTCGAATCTGCTATTCGGGTTTTTACTCTGAAATTAGAAAACAATGCAAAAGTGTCGAATGAAATTTCGAAGTTTAACTTCAAAATCGTTATAATTTGGCTCTCAAAGGGCCTAGAGATTTCTACCATGGCTCAAATTAAAGATCTTGAATAACACTACAGCGTACTTGTTATTCGAGTGATATAAAATTGTGAGAAGGTTGCATAGCTGCATGCAAGTAAAAAAATGCAATCAAAAAAGCAATTACTAAACTGAGGTGTTAAAATTTTTTTCGATTTATATACAGTGGAATCGTATTTCTCGTCTCAAAATCTATATAAGTGTAATAAAAAAACGAACAAATTTTTTTGGAATAAATCCGTTGGATTTTGTATGTTGTTTTTGAAGAGCACTATTTTTGACCAATTTTTTTATGGTCAAGGATTATTTGTGGTTAATGGCAGTATTTTTCCGTGAAAGGGGATAACATAAGCTTTCAAGAACTTTCCTTTAATATCAAAATATTGCTTCTGTTGAAAGCGCTACGATTAATTCGTATAGAGTGTTTAAAAAGCACACTGCGCGTCGTCAGAATACCGAGGTAACATCATGTTTGAAACGCTCAAACACGTAATTAATATGTGAGTAGAATATGAAAATGACTAGGAGGCTTCGTATTGNATATCACTAGAATAACAAGTACCCTGTAGTGCTATTTAAGATCTTTAATTTGAGCCACGATGGAAATCTTTAGGCGCTCTGATAGCCAAGTTTTAACAATTTTAAACTAAAATTCGTATCTGCTGTTCGGGTTTTTACTCTGAAATTAGAAAAAAAATGCAAAAATGTCGAATGAAATTTCGAAGTTTAACTTCAAAATCGTTATAATTTGGCTCTCAAAGGGCCTAGAGACTTCTACCTTGGCTCAAATTAAAGATGTTGGATAGCACTACAGCGTACTTGTTATTTGAGTGATATAAAATTGTGAGAACGAAGCACAGCTGCATGCAAGTAAAACAAAATGCAATCAAAAATGCAATTACTAAACTGAGGTGTTAAAATTCGTTTCGATTTATATACAGTGGAATCGTATTTTTCGTCTCAAAATCTATAATATTAGTGTAATAAAACATACAAACAATTTTTTTTTTTTTTGGAATAAATCCGGTGGATTTTGCATGTTGTTTTTGAAGAGCACTATTTTTGACCAACTTTTTTATGGTCAAGGATTATTTGTGGGTTAATGGCAGTATTTTTCCGTGAAAGGGGATAACATTAGCTTTCAAGAACATTTCGTTTCGCATGGAGTGTTCAAAAAGCACACTGTGCGTCGTCAGAATACCGAGGTAGCATCGTATTTAAAACGCTCAAACAAGTAATTAATATGTGAGTAGAATATGAAAATGACTAGGAGGCTTCGTATTGCGCTTTTCTCGAACACTTACGTACTCCTATGAAAGTTACTTCGAACCCTCGAATGTTCAGCTAACAGCGTTGTGAGGAAATTCCGAAAACTACGGACGTACATATGTACATATTTGGAAGAAATTAAACTTTGCGCTTCGCTATTCATTTCATTCATATTTATTCATGTACATATATATATATATATTTTGTTGATTATTTCACATTTAGTACATATCCATATATCATTCATATACATATCTAGTTATGCATGTATTATCAATAGATCACTTAAACGTAATAATTTTCTGTTCGCAGTTCCATTTAAAGTACATTTAAAATTATAGGTTTTTAAGTATTTTTGAAACGCCATCAATGCAACGTTTCGCGTTAGATCCATAGGCAACGAAATCAAAAGCACTAAATAATCATAACATAATTTGGGGGTGAAGGTAAAAACAAAAGTCGATAGTCACCAATTTCTATTCGGTAAGCAATTTAATACCAAACGATACCTAATAATAAATTTAAAAATAATAATAATAATTATGAAACTAAACACGTATTTTTATATTTTACTTGGTTTTTGTTGTTTAATAATAAACAGGTAGGTACAGTTAACAGTTAGGATCACACTAGTCAAATTATAAACTAAACCACTATCAAAAAATAAATGTATGTAATTACAGCTTAAATATACAATTAAAAATAATTTACAATTGATAGATTAGATGAAAAAAGAACATTGCAAAACCATAACTGAGCTGAAGTCATTGATACAGCTAATTTAAGTTCAACATTTTAAAAGTACCACTCAAACGAATCTTCTCTGACTTTCTTGAAATTCAAATAATATTTTGTATAGCAAACTGGATATTCAATTCGAATTAAGTAAAATAGTTGTAAAAAGCAGTGTAAGCGTTGAAATGAGTATCGTTAAACGGTCGTGTTGGCTGAACGAAAGAATGGCACAAAAAAGAAGCGTGTGAAGCAAAAACCGTACAAAACTGGGATTTAGGTCTTAGGACAATATAAATTATTTCATATTTGTTCACTATGTTGATTTTTATTCTTTTGTGTTACTTTTGCTTACAAAACTAACGGACGTTTTTTCAAATTTGTGTTTAAGTTGCACGCAACAGGTTTTGGTTTTTTTTATTTAGTATTTTAATTTTGAGTTTATTAAAAAGAATTATTCTCTAATAAAACTTAAAGGTATAAAAGTACTTCGGATGAATTAACATACATGTGTACTATATAGCGCGAAATAAAATTGTCTATAAAAAAAATTAAATAAGAGAAAATTCAATTTGTATTATTGCAATTTGGTTTTTCTGCAACTTCGACCATTTTATATTGTGTGTTCAGTAGAGGGTCGTGCTTCGTAATTGTCCGCGTTCACAGTTATTGCAAACGCTGCCGTTCGTTTAGAATTGTGCATCGGCGCTTAGACATTCATAAAAAATAAACAGTGATATAGATTTTTCAGTAGTAAACGAAAGGCTCAGGAACCAAATGTTACATAGGTATGTATGTAGTTAGGGCATTCACCAGCTGTCATAACCACCACATTGTCACGAATTTTTAGCCCTACAAAAATGTATGGCCTAATGACAAAACCACTTGTTATGTCACCCAGTGTATCGGCCTAAGTATTTGATTTTTAATTTCAAATCGGTTCATTCACGCTTTCGTAAGGCGGAATTATTTATGCAAACAAGCAAATTGTTGATTAATCAATAAGTAATTGCTATGCTCAAGGAAAATTTTTACTTGACTTGACTGTCGCTGTTGTAGAAAATGAATTCATCTTGAAGACTAACTACCGCAGAATTTTCATTCAACGTTTCTTCATAATAAGTTACGCTTTTTTATGCGTAAACGCATTGTAAAAATGTATTCATAATCATTCTTTTTTTTTGGGATTTCCCAAAATTGTTTAGATAATGCGAATTAATTGTTTTTTTACTTAAGAGTCGTCTTCACTGAGTTGCGAGTTGCGGACGAGAGACATATTTTAAATTTTAGCGCCGTGGCGATTCATTGCAAAACGCACTTGTCCTTGTCGCCACTGATATCCACCTGTTCCAGTTCACGCGCAATCTCATGATCGTCCTCGATACTAAAAAAAAGTTCGGAATAGGTAAAAAATTTGCTGCTAAGAAACCTTCACTAAAAAAACTTATGTGATGTTTAAAATAAGTTATAGTATATTTTTAAAGACGTTTGTTTAGTAAAATTTCGCAAAAGTATTGGAATATAAAAGTGAGTCAAAAATGGCATTCGTCCGTCAAGCATAAAACCGAATAATTCAATTTCAGAGCGTCCATAAGACAAATGACTACAATTACCAAGTCGAACAAATAAAGCTTGCAACTAAAAAACTAGAGTTTCAGTCTCAAATGGGTTATGTTTAAATTTTTTACTCCTACGTTCGATTCTTTCAAAGTAAAACAAAATGTTTAAAATGTGTATGAATGTAAAAGTTTTTCGGCACATACGCAATTTCCTGACTGTGTAAGTGCTGCACCAACTGATCACGTTTGTCCACAATGGACACTAGTTCCTCGAGCAGCAGTCGCTCCTTTTCACGTTGTGCTTCCGTTTTCCGCCAATCTTCAACGGACTGCGCGGCACGCAACTCCTGATTTAAAAGCGTGTATTTGCGCTCCAAATCGCTTTCTTGCTCACTGCAAAATATAAAGAAGGGACGAGGTTGCAATTTGTTGGCAAATAAAAAAATTATTCAACATCAGAGAATAAAGAATCGAAGTTTCAATACGATTTCCGAGCACTTACAGTATATTGAGCTGCATTTGGCGTCGTAGCAGCGCGTTCTTTTTGTTGACGAGCGTAAACCATTGCGACAGCAATTGCTCCTCCGTTTCATCGGTTTCTGTGCCAGCAGAGACAAAACAATTATTATTACACGGAATTAAATAAGCACAAATAGTCAAAAGTTAAACGCCAAAAATATTGAATTAACATTTTAACAATAATACAATTAAGTATGAATTAGAACTTCTAAACAAATGTACAAATTGCGCTAAGATTGCAGTGATCACATTGTAATAAGTGTAGTAATGAAATGTTTAGCAAATATATTGTGTCACAAAAATCTGAGCCCTTGTGGTGAGTTTAGTATGTGGTGAGTAGAGCGCTACGAATACGATTGCGATGTTAAGAATTTTGTTTCTAAATGTTAGGCATACGAGCTGAGCAGCTGTGCCTTATTTCGATTTCGATTCCTTTAGCCAATAGTCGGAAGCATTGTTTTTACTCAAATCGCTTCTCTTTTCTTACAAGCAGGATTGATGAAAAAGCTTTCCAAGTTAAACACACAAACAGCTAAGACGTTAATAAAACTACATATGTTTACAAGTTAGGTACAGCGTTAAAAGCTGAGTTAATACGGGATGCAATTAAAATGTTAGAAGCGAAGACAGCGGCGCTTTGGCTTTACAACTGGGCGGCGAAAGCAAAAGGGAATGCGCGCAATCTGTGTGTTAATTATAGCTTGCTCAAGCTGCGAAAGTAAATAGCGGCAGAAGGCTGTTTTTGTTAGCGCACGACTTTACAACACCAAAACGAGCCGAAGCGTTCAAGCTAAGCGTTTTAAGCAATGAACTATGAGCGGTGATCTGCGATCGGTTAGCTTCCAAAGGGCAAAACGGCAACACAACATCTTCTGTGATGGGGCACAACCAATCAATAGACGACGAATCGAAAGAGATATGCTTGCGCTGTGCCAGAATAATTGCTGTAAGCGAGTAAACTTTGCGCACATGCATTTTGCAATTGCGTTTGTGAGCGGCTTTTGTTTTGACGTTTATTTTTGTTATCGTAGTAATATTATGTAGAGTTGTAGTAATTTAATTGCAAATTTGAAAAAGTAACTACAGGCTTTAAGTGACTCAATGCAAAAACAAATGTTTACCACCATCGCGACAATGGCATTGGCAACGACTACGCGACCGTCTTTGGCTGTCGGGCGGTTCCTCGGTTCGGCATCGAATTCGCCGCATCTCATCTTCAACTTCGCCCCCGTCATAGGGCAGCTGTGCGTGCACCTTTGGCAGATTATCACAGGAGGAATGATTTGAGGAAGCTGTGGTGGTTGTTGTATTCGTATTGGAGGAGGAGAAAATAAAATTGAACGGCGCAAAAGCGTTTGTGAAATTTCGGCTACTTATAAACCTATTGTGTTGCTGTTGCTGATGCGCATGATTTCTGTGGTTTTCATTCGCATCGACAATACACGATTGTGAGCGTGGACGGTGGCGCGGCGGCAACAGCTGCTGTTGGCCAGCATACTCCGCCGCTTGCGTGCGTTGATGCTGATGTGGGCGTCGTCGTCGCTGACGCCGCCGGCGAACTACACGCTCGCCAGCAACTGCATCCGTCGACAACGCCACTGGCACATCTTTATCAGCACGCTCTGCCGCCTCCTCATCGCTGGACAACGATGAGGGCGTCACGGAGCCCGACGATGTGCACGGCGAAGTATCTTCGCCCGAAGGCGACAATGAAAACTGGCCATCGCTATCCATGTCGAGCAACTTAATACGTATATTATCACCACCACCAATACTATTACGTATCAATCTAAGGAAAGGGTTACGCTGTGAACGATTATTACTTGGATTGCCGCCCATGACTGCGCGCAGTTTCTTCTCCAGGCTGCTTGCCTTCTGGTCGATGGCTACCTGTTCACGCTCCAGCGCTTCCAATTCCGATTCGATGTAGGAGAGTTTGTCACCCTGTGGCAGAGAATGTTGCTATTATGCTATGAGAAAACAAAATCGATGAGCTACTACACCTACCTTCTTATCATTCTTTGGTGAGATACGCTCCATGACGGCATTGAATGACTGCAGTGGACTGTTGCCGCCGCTGTTGCTCGTGCCGTTGCTGAAGCGTTCGCTTAATCTATGACTAGGACTCAACATTTTACTATTGCTATTGGTTGTCGCTGACAAGGCATCCACGTCGCGCGGCGGTGTGATCTTCTTCGTTGGCGACATTGGCACCTTTGTTGGTGAATTGTTGCCCACGCTTGGCACACCATAGTCCTCGATGCCATTGTGGATGGGTGAAATGGTGCGTTCAGGTGAGAAGTTCATGCGTTTCAGCTTGGTGGGTGTGGTCGGGCTATCCAAGTTGCCGCCACCGCCGCCGCCATTAACTGATTTGGTACGAGTCTCGAGAATTAGGCGACGCGCTTGCTCACGTAAACGTAGCTGACGTTCCTCCTGAAAATGGCCAAATGATATATTAGAATAGTAAAGTTGGAATTAAAGGAATTAAAGAAAAAAAAGTTTCAATTGTATTTTTAATGAAGCCAGTAATTCAACAGCAAAAAATTCAAACTGAGTACTGTGATAACTTGCGACGCTTTGATGCTGCGCTGTATGATTACTTACGTCGTTCTCGTTGCGCTCAACGCCGTTGGAAATTTTCAGCTTCTCGATCATCAATTTAGCTTTTTCACTCATCTCTTTGTGTCGAGACAAAATGCGCTGTGGTTTTTAAAGCGTTTTATTTTTGTAGTTTTGGTGAATGGACGGGTAGATGAATTTTAAACCGAAAATGATAAGCCAAAAACGAAAGCCAAAACAAAAGCGAATAAAATCAAAAGCGAGCTCAAACTATATCAAATTGATTAAAATTAAATAGTATGAACTAAACTACAAAACACTCGCATAAATTAATATAATAAATTAGTAATGTAGTATATATAAAATTTATGATCCCAACTAAAGATTAAAAAAATCATTCAATAAAAATGAAAGCGCCTGGGCCACACTACTGAAGTGAAACTGCTCTCGATTTATGTTGCAGAAATTAGTATACTACGTTCTGATTTAATATCTAATCTTAATATAAGCCCTGACAAATCTTAAATCTTCAAATCTTAAGCTAAATATTAATCTTAACCTAAGCTTCTGCTTAGCAAGTTGCCATAATTACCTACTAAACGAAGTTTCACTTCAAAAAATAACTTTAATAATATTGAATTATCTTGAAGGGAACATTTTACAGCAAAGCAGCCAGTAGCAGTGGGCTTGCGCTCATAAACTAATTTCAGAGTTAAAATAAAAGCCAAGCAAAATCGTCTTACAAACGCAGTACTCACATTCGCCGCATTGGGATCCAGCGCTGTTGGCGAATGGGGCGTCCCCTGCTTTGTTTCTGATCGCACCAAATTCGATTTATTATAAAAGTCATCCGTTGAAGCACCAACACCCGTGTCGGCATTTGTATTCTCCTTGTCCTCGATGGGAGCTGTCTGATTGCCCACATGACTATGATGTGATGCATTGATCGAATTCTTATCCTTTGTTGGTGAAAGCACTTTGCCCAAAATATTCTTCGAGCCCGCGAGTATTAAATTCTTTACATCCTTCTTCGCCGTTGGCGAAGGTTGCGCTGGCGTTGAATTGTTTTTCGTCTCGATGCCTAAGATGTCGTCGTCGAGCGAATTCTGGTGCAACAATTGCGCTTTCAAGTGGCTTAAATTGAGTAGATTCTGCGAAAGGTTGTCCGACTTGTAATTACCGATCACATAACTTGACTCGTCTGACGTGGGTCCTGAGTATGTAGCAAAAGGTAGAAGGTGAAATTCATTGAATTAATAATTAACGAAAATAATAGAAGAAATTTAGTATCATTGATTTGCTTCTTCATATTGAAAAGTAAATTGAAAGGCCGCGCCTGTTGTGGCACACTTCGATTTGCTCACCAATTTGTTCAATTTGCAATTGTTTGCCTGTGAAATGCGCTCGCAACTGATGCAGATACGTCATGACAGCCAATTTGTCCGGCACAGCCAGCAAACTCATGTCACGTGGCTCAATGACGCGCGGTATGCCAAGCGATTCGGCGGCATCGAAGGCGGTGCGGCAGTTGCCCACCACATCGTGTGCGGAGATTTTCGACATGTCACTGAAAGGAGGGCACAGAAAGGGAAAATAAGCCGGGTGGCAGACATGAAATCAACATAATTACATGTTTAATTAATTTAAATATATTTCGTCTATCACTCACATCAGGTCCGGCTCAAAGTGATGGATGATTGCACAGAACGCCATGCCGTTACGCCAGCTGGTCGTCAAATTGGTCACCTTCACATTCGGATAGTCCTTAGTCACATCTTTGCACCACTCCAGCAAATCTTGCCCTGGTGTATTCTCTTTCAAGACGATTTTCTCCACTGTCTTAGCGGAACCATTCACCGTCAGACTGTTGTTGCTGTTAATGCTGCTCACATTATTGTTGTTTGGATTGCTGATGCTGTTGGTCATGGCAATGCTGTTGTTGCTCTTGCTGTTGTTGTCATGCTCATAGCTCTTCTTCAAATTGAGCGGCTGCAATTCGGCGCGTTTGATGTCGTTACGCGCGGGTTTGGGCGGCGCAACGTTGCCAACGCTTACCGACTTGCTCTTCGACTCCTCACTCTCACCCGGTTTAATTGGTGTCGTTGCTGTTGCTGCAGTAGGGGTCGACATAGACAGCAAGGAGCTAAGTGTTGTAGACTTGGTGCCACTGAACTTAGTTGGCCTTTCCTCAGCTTTCGCTTCTGCCAATTGTGTCTTTTCACCAGCTTCACCTGTAACAGAGACTGCAGCGCTGGCCACCACTTTGCTGATTTCGCCATTTTGTTGCGGTGACTCCTCGCTGTTGCTTGTGCTGCTAGTCTTGGCGCCTTGGAAGTCGATTGAGCGACGCGCACCAACTTCACTCACTGCGCTCGGCTTGCGTTCGGTCGTCTTGGCAGTGCCAGAGTTGGCAATTGGGGTCGATGTAACAATTTTACTCTTCACTCCCGCTGGATGGGCAGGCGTCAGTGCAGGAACTGAATGCTTCGGCTCTTTATCAGCAACGGTGTTTTCCCTCTCAGACTGTTGATCTGGTTGCTGTTGCTGCACTTGAGGTTGTGCAGCGCTGGGCGTCTTAAGCAGCTCGTCGCTGACATCGAAGTCAAATTGTTTCTCTGATTCGAATTCAAAATTCAAACGATTATGTTCGGCCAATGGAGTTGGGTCTTCGGACAAGGAAGGAACTACGCATACACACACATAGATACGAGCATATACAAATGGTTATCATATGGGTGATATGGTGGGTGAGTGTGTGGTCGCGTGTTGGAGTTGTATGAATTGGTTATTGAGATAAAAGTAACAAAATGCAATACATAGGGAATGCAGTGTTAAACATAAATGAAATTAACGAACATTTACAGGATCAGTTGATTAATTGAACAGTTAGAAATGATAATGGATACATTTAATTGTTCATGATTTTTTTTTTTGTGAAAAAAAATGAATTTGAGAAACGGTAGCAATAAGTTAGAGAGACGAGAGAAAAAGAAAAATATTTATACACAATTAATTTTGAAAAAATATACAAATTGCAGTTAAAAGTAGCTGCAATTGGTTTTATAAAAGGAAATATGTTAGTAGAGATTTTGTGTAGTAAAGATTTTTGTTACCTAAAAACTATGAAATTTCATCTTTTAAAATGATGCCGGGAGTTTATAAAACTATTGATCAATTTTTTTAAGGAAAATCTTGCCTTTTTTGAAGTCAAAATATAGAAACCAGTAGTTATTATACAATTATCTATTCCGTTGTTCGATTTCATTTCCTAAATTGCAAAAAAGCGTTAGCGTCAATTTGCGCACAAAAACCCGTTGCCTTAAAATATATAGATATAGGGGTTCTCTGCATTGTTTTTTTTTGTTTTAATAGCAGCATTGTGTGAGTATGAGGAAGGTACTTTAATATTATTACATTATGCCAAATTGATTCTTCTTTATGCAAAAGCTTGCATATGTACATATGTGTTTGTATAAAACTATTTAGTCTACGGTGGGTTCTACGCTACTGTACTTTACTATCATGTATGCTAAGTGTAATCTTTTCTTTTACCATTTAAAACTACTAAACCTAAACTAAATCACTAAATACTTAGTATAAACAATCAAATCAATAACGTTTTTAGTTACAGGACAAACCAGAAACCCGAAATCAAGAGAGGAAAGAAAAGGGCTACATTAAAAATTCTGTACGCACCACTCAATGGCGTTGGCAGGTCCATACAACCGTTCAAACTAGTCGTCATTTGCTCCAGCTGTTGCGTGAAATCATATAAATGATCCGAAATATCGCCCGAACTCTCCAGATCGGGTATATCCTCTAAGTCGTCCAGTGGAGCAACATCACAATTATTGTTGACGGACATCAGAGAAACGACGCTCTGCATGTCTTCATCCCTGCGAATGCGGAAAGGGATTAGTTTGGTTTTCATTTAATTTAGCAAGTTGAAAAATGTATATAGCGAAACCTTTAATTGAAACCTTTTTCAGATGAAGCGAAACCTTTTTCAAATTAAATGAAACCTTTTTCGGATTCAATGAAACTTTATTCAAACCAAATGAAACTTTTTTCAAATTAAATGAAACTTTATTCCAATTAAGTATTAAACATTTTTAAATTAAGGAACAGGAAATCAACTTAACCTATTAAGAGCCGTTTGCACCATGTCTGGCTATCACTAAAGGCTCTGTTATGCATACTTGGCATTTCTTGCGAGTTGTCACATAAGGAATCTGTGAAGTGAGCTTCGCGTGTAATCTGTTACCCAACGCACTGCATTAGATACGTAGAAGTCTGTTGGTTTTTGATTTCTACGTAAAAACACGTACGTAACAGAGCCTTAACTCCCAGTTATACATCGTTATCGACGCCATACTTATGTCAGGGAGTCGATAACGCCGATTATGATATTTAACTGGGAGAATATTTTTACTACTTTTAATATTCAAAGCTGTCAACTATTATTTTCTTAAAGGAGAAGAGGGAAATAAAGTACAAATACTCTCCCTTCTCACTCACTCGCTTAAGCGAAATGTAAAATTTGGCATTCGCATAACAATTGTCTGATTATTTTCTTCTAACTTAAACAAACTCTATGGATTAGATCACAGTCTAATCACGGCAACATTCAACTTCGGTTCAAGAATAATTTTGACATGTCCCATTTCTCTTTTCCTTTTCACATCAGCCTTTACATGTACTCCCGAAAACAGAGATATTTGAAGTTTTATAAAATCAATAAATTATATGATTTGCCTAGTTACCAAAACCCCTCGAATATCACAACAAACCACCCAACCTACCAAAGCCTTATTTTAAGATATGAAACTACCAATTTTGGTCCAATTGGACCGAAACGGCAACACTGTATTCAACGTGCCTTGACCGTAAGGGAGAGCAACGCGTAACAGCTAATTCAAAGTAATCCAAAAAAGAAGTTCCATTTCATTTGAATAAAGTTTCATTTAATTTGAAAAAAGTTTCATTTAATTTGAAAAAAGTTTCATTTAATTTGAATAAAGTTCCATTGAATCTGAAAAAGTTCTCATTTAATTTGAATAAAGTTTCACTGAATCTGAAAAAGGTTTCATTTAATTTGAAAAAGGTTTCGCTTAACATGAAAAAGGTTTCGCTTAATTTGAAAATGGTTTCATTTAAACTGAAAATGCTATATACACACACATTTATTTATGCATGTCGATGGCTAGTGGAAGATCGACCTATCTCGGCAGCCAGTTTGAAAACGCGCTAATTCAAAAAATTTTTCAACAACGCCTTATTTCAGAATTTTATTGAAAAACACCATATCTCTGAATTTGGTTGAAGAACGCCCTAACTCAGCTGCCGATTCCAAAACGATAGGGTGTTTTTCAATAAAATTTTGAAATAATGCGTTCTTCAGTCAATTTTAGAAGTAGGCCGTTCTTGAAAAGTTTTCTGAGATAGGGCGTTTTCGAACTGGCTGCCGAGATAGGTTGATCTTCCACTCAGCCATCGATATGCATGTATGTAGGTAAATAAAGAGCATACTCACGTCGCTTTGCCCTCGCGCAGAAACACACAACTAAGTGTCAATTCCAATTCGGCGGCGGTAATCTTTCGTGAGGTCGGCTTTAAGCTAAGCGTAAAGCTCTGCTGGGTCGACTCAATACTGGCGTATTTGCGCATATTTATACTCGCTGAGGCTAAGACACGCTTCTTGCCGAGTGGAGTGATCTACAAAAGAAAATAAAAGATATGAAAAATTCATAACAAATAATTCAGTTCAAGCTATTCTTTATTGTTGACGTTTTCGAGGAGTAAGGTGTAGAGCGGAGCGGAACGTTTTTCTTGTATTCGTATGCTGTTGCCTTGCTTGGGCACGTGCTCGCGGTTCAATGCTCAATAAAACTCAAAATTATGCGTGCAACGTGATCTTATTCAAATTTCATACGAATTCACACGCTGTCAATGTTGACTACTTAAAGCGCTGAGCTGGGCGCCGCACAGTGAGGCGCGCCACTGCAAATTGTGTTGAAAAATTATGAATTATGGAAATGAAAAAAAGTAACAAACAAACAAATAAATATTTCGTATGGCATTTTTCAGAGCATGAGGAGTTTACCTTGCCATTGTGCTATAGTACTACCGAGTATAGTGTAAATAGTCAGCAAGAATCCTTATATTTGTAGATCAATGAATTAAATACACAAATAAGTATTCAGGCAAGAATTATGCGACTATTTTTCTTTTTCGTTTTTCTTTTTAACAAAAAAATTTCCCAAAAATCAATGGTAAGTCCTAGCTACCTCATACTTGCACTTCAGTATACTAAAATTGAATGGGCTAAAAACTGCATACTCAACTTTTTTCTAGAGAGCGCAAATAAAAAGTGCAATATTTGAATGTAATTTTTCAGAATTTTCTTTAATTTTGCACAAGGTTTGGAACTTCGATTTTTGGGGTTTTTTGTTGTAGAATTAACCATATTTTTATAAAAAATTATCAAAAATTAAAATATTAAAAAAAAATTTGCCCGTATTGTAAAAAATTCGCTGTACCTAAACTTTATTGACTGACTGTATGTACAAAAAATTATACTAAAAATATAGTAAGGTGGAACCGCTGAGAGGCACTTTTAAAATTCTTGACGTTTCCAAGCAATTTAATTTTTAAATTTACTCACAAACTCACACACACATTTTCATTTTCAATCTCAAGCAACAACAATTTCGAACAATTTAAATTTTTTACTTTCACTTTTACTATATGATTTTAAAATGCTGGCCAACTTCAAAATAAAATCATGGCCGATAAATTGCAAAAATGCAAAAAATTATACATTTATGCACTTTCTTTTCATTAATTTTTGTTTACTGTTTAGCCACAATGTGACGCCAGTTAAGACGCCAATGAATGCTACAGTGGCGCCGCCGACCATCACCCTCGCCAGCCACATTACACCCAAGTGTATTTCGGCAGCGTAATAAAATTTTTTGCTATTTTTTCGAATTAACGCTATTAAAATGTAAACATGAATCTGTACGTGACTCTAAAATGCGGCAAATAAAAATTTGGCCAAGAATTTTTTGACGTTATTGTAATAAGAATATGGAATATTTGAAATTCATAGAAATTTCATTTGGTTTGGCGTACAGAAGGACGCTACATAGGATTCGAAAAAAAGCGTAAAAGTTCTGGAACTTATATCAGATATTTAATTTGTATACCAGCAAATGGAAAGTAAGTTTTTGAATTGAAGAAATTCATAAACTGAAATAGCTAAAATATGATTTAATGATTTAGGCATAACGTCTAACTCCAGTAGTACATATAAAACGCGCTCATAGCAGCAAAAGCAAGTACTAAATGACAGCTCACCACATTTGAAATCATATTTCAACAAGGCTATCGTCAACTATCGATCGCATGTCCTTGCAGTGTTGCCAGGCTGACGATTTGGTCGTAATTTTTTATTATTATATATATATAATAATATATATTATATTTTATTCTTCTTTGTTTCATCACTATATTCATATTTTATTGAGCAAAGGAAATTATGAATAAGTTATTTAGCAAAACTTGTAAGTATGAACAGTTTTTAATGCACATGGTAAAGTTGGAGTTTGCAAATATTTGATGTTCTCTTTACCTCAGCTGTGGAGCCAGCAGATGCTGCTTTGCAAGAAATCTCAACTCTTGAGGGAATTTTGTTCACACGGGACTTATTACAAGGAAATGGTTGTTCTTGTTTTGAGTTTTATCCAAACACCGATAAAAATGAAATAAAACATTAAAAATTGTACCTGATTAAAGCTTAGTTGGTGAAGAAAATCGTAAAATTCAAATAAAATCATACTCAAGAAATGAAAAAGAAATTTTCTTCAATAAAAATTTCTTAAATCAGTCTGAAGATCTCAAGAAAAAAACGCTCGTATATTTAGTTCTTCAAGAAAATTTACACCAAAGGTAAAGTTCTATTTCAAGCAACAAAAATAATGAAACACTACTAGAGAAAAACTTTGTGACAAAAAAAAATGTTATACGACGTATCCAAAGTTTCACTAATCAATTTTAAATTTAACAGACTGTTAAAATTTAAAATGTTTAATTTTCCGAATAAAATTGTGTCATCTTAATTTTAACAGGCTGAATTAATTATCTAAAAATGAAGATGAAAATGCGATTTTATTGCAATTAAAAGTATTTGTGTTAAAAGTAATGTGAATTTTAAAAATTCGTAAAAACGTTTATTTTTTTTATTTTTTACGTACATATATCAATCAGAAGAAACCAAAAGAGCTTCCTGCAAATGATGATTTTTGAGAACCAAACTGACGATTTCTCACTTCAGTGACCTGGCAACACTGTGTGTGCACTAGTCCAACCATACAAATGTATGAACTTTTCTACATGTACATAAACATACATACACATAGATTCAGTAAACAGCAAACGCTTAGAAGTGAAAATACATACATATGTACGCGTATGGATACACACATCTTACATACCTGCGAAAATCGTTGGACTAAGTATGTCGTCCATTTGTGCCATATTGGAGTACTTACAACATGCTTCTCTGTAATGCAGTAGCGGACGGACCACCTCTTGTCTCTACACCAGCTTATTGTTACCCGACCATTGCTCGTGTTTTAGCCATTGTAATCACTATGAGATGTTTATAAGGGGTGTTTTACCAAGACGTAGGTACTCCATTTAGTAATCCCTTGGAGTAGTTTTGTGCGACTCTGATATAATCCAGAGCTATAGTATATAGTCCTGCCCTAGGACTTCGCAATATTAATTGGTTCACATTTCTTATATGCATTTCGGCTAATNCGGGGTGTGCTACCAAGAGGTAGGTAGGTACTCCATGGAGTAATCCCTTGGAGTAGTTTTGTGCGACTCTGATATAATGCAGAGCTGTAGTATATAGTCCTGCCCTAAGACTTCGCAATATTAATTGGTTCACATTTCTTATATGCATTTCGGCTAATTTTGGAGTACTCTTTGTATGCGTGCAGGGATGTACATTTAAATAGTAATGTACGTATGTATATAGAATACAAATGTATGTATACACATACTATGTACATTGAGAGAGTTTTAGTATGTAACAGTCAATGAAAATCAACCTTGAAATATTAGAAATACCACATAAGCGCAATTATGTATAGCTTTGAAAGTCTCTACCGACGTGTTGATATCCTTTACACAACAATAAAAAATGTAGAAAACACACGAAAAAGAACAAAAGTGGCACTTATGAGTGGCATTCGTACATATGTATTTGGAAAAGAATAAGCAAGCGACTCTCTGAGACATTCAATGCATACACAGAAGGACACAAATAAACACGAAATATCTAATAAACAGGGCTGGCAAATCTAAGCAAAAGCTTGAGAACGCTTATTTAGCATATACATATATTTGACATAATAATAGATTGGCGCGTTTTTGGCCGAGCTTCTCCTCCTATTTGTGGCATGCGTTTTGATTTGTCACACAAAGGGGAGAAGAGACCTGCAGTTTTACGCCGACTCCGAACGGCGATTGTATTATTACGACAAGCTGTTTTTTTCATGGCAGAAATACACTCAGAGGGTGGCCATTGCCTGCCGAGGGGCGACCGCTATTACTAAAAAACTTGTATACTTTAACTCCGATTTTATTTAACAGAAATATTGAAAGATTGAAATTAAACTTTATTGATTGAGCTTATTTCAGAGAATTTTTTCTTTATTCAGCGACTGGTTTTGATGTGCATATTTTTGCCAGCCCTGCTAATAATACAGCAGAGACCAAAGCAACTGGGTGACGCGTTTGTATTGTACATACATATATGTATGTATATGAATGTACTACGCTAACGAAACATCTATTTCAATTATAGGTGGCATTTGGTAATAACGTTGATGTAGGCACGGACTAGGCCGACATGCAATCGAAATGTCCTTGACGTGAGTTCACGATGAAAAGCGCAATTGAGTCAGTGTTAAGTGTTACAAATGTACATATGGTTGTACATAGCGATTACTCAAATGCAGGCATTGGAGGCCGTCGTCGACATGTATGGAATAGATGGGTCGATGAGTGAGATGAGGCCTTTAAGAAATCTGATTTTTACTCTGCATAAATAATTTAGAACTCATTAAATCCATTCACTTTTATTAGCTTTCATTGTTTGCTGTTTTCGAGCGCAAGTCAAGTGTATCAAAAATTTTAGCATTACTTTTGATTTAAAACGCAAATGAAGATGACGAGATGCAAATTTTAAACAGAAATGATTGTATGTAAATATGTGTTCAGGCATTGTTTTTCGTGACTAATAAAAATGATTAATTGATAGCCAAATAAAACCGAAGTGAATGCGGCGATTTATTGAGCTTAACTTAGAGAGCCAGATTAGTGCTAACAGCTACATACATAAGAAAGCGCACGTTTATTAAAAATAAAATTTAGAATTTTTCTACTAAAAATAGAACTTCTACTAATAAAAATTTGCAAATGAAATTTTGTTCTTTATACTGCATCTATTTTCATAAAAAAATAGTAAACATTTTCTTCATAAAGAGTTCAATTCCTAAGGGCTTTGGTCATTCTTCAGTCATTTAAATGGCACGCATACCCATACATACACACACATACATATACCCAAATCGTATGGTCAACAAGGAGTGCTGCGCCATAAATTACGCCTTCAAGACTGGAAGCTTTTATTAAATTGAGTGCAGGCAACAAAGAAGTATCAGCGCATGGATGGCCTGTGTGGGTGGTGGTCAAAAATACATATACATACATACTGGGACAAGTTTCCTTGACACATATTATTAAGTAAAATGCGGAGCGTTTTGTACGCAAAAAATGTGCATACACAAACGTATTAAATAAATTTGAAATTTCAGCCTTCGAGCCGCGAGATCAGCGGAAAGTGAGTCAGACTGCACCTCTGAACATTACGCAGAATTACTTCAAATACTTAATAAGCAAAAGCAGACGACAATATTCTGCGAAATTTAATTGAACTAAATTGGACTGTAAAATTCATTACAATAGTAATTAAATTTTTTTTAAGGTGCCGTCAACATACATACATACTTATGTACTTAATAGTTTCACGCTCATTGAATTATGTACATACGAAATAATCTTTTTCGACCAAAAAAATATTTGTTTTTAACGACTTTATATTGGCGAAAAAATATATATTTCCCCATGTAAAATATGTACTTATAAATATGTATGCATGGAAAACTTCAAGGCTCCGGCGGATAGGTTGAATATAAATCGAAAAAAAAAAATAAAAAATAAAATAAATCGATCGAAAAAAAACTTTAAACCACTCTAATATATGTACCTGCCGGAAAAAGTATTGGTACAGAGTTTTTACAGTTACAGTTTTTATTTTTTTTCGCAAATTTTTTATAAAAATATGGTTCATAATACAAAAAAAAATATAATTTTTAAACTTTGTGCGAAACTCGGGAAAACTAAATAAATTTTCATGCAAGTTTTCAACTTTTTAATCAGATTTTTTTAATATTTTGATCCCAATAAATTTTATTATAATAAAGTGCAAGTTTGAAGTAGCTAGGACTTACCGTTGATTTTTGGCATTTTTATTTTCACGCAGTTTCTTCCATACAAAAAAATTTCGAAAATACTTTGTATGGAACAAATGCGAATCAGCTTCAACAAAAATAAAAAAAAAAATCTGAAAAATCAACGCGAGAATTTAATGGGTTAAAAATTTGAAGATTTGCCTAAAAATTTAGAAAATATATTTTTATGTTTTTTGTTGTATTGTCAACCACATTTAGTTTGGGGGAAAATTTTAAATAAAAATTGTTGCATACATTGTAAAAAATTTGCCAATTATGTCAATACCTTTTGCCGGCGGAGTACCTACAGTGAGCATCAAAATAAGTCCGCCCTGACGTTTTGACGATTTTAGTTGTTTATATTTTCCATACTTACCAACTTTTTCTTGTTTTCTTATAAAAATATAATAAAATTAATCAGCAAAAATGCCAAGATACATTTTTTTAATTCCATACAGAACACGGGAAAATGCAAGAACTGTTCATCGAAATATTGAATTTTCAAATCGTTTTCTTAAAAAAAAAAAATTGAGCATTTTTTGTAATTTTTGTAGCCCATTGAGTTAAACCTTTGATTTTAGAGAATTTGTTTGCCGAGGGTGTTGCACATTTTCTTCCATATAACGTATGAAACGCAATCTTTTTTATATGAAAGAAGGTACGCAACACTCAGCGCAAAAAATTCAAAAAACTCAACGGATTTTTTTAGAGACTTTATAAAAGGTATAAATATGTACATATATCACTAAAGAGTTTATACGTTTAAACTTCACGTTTTCATTGCACAAAACATTTTAAGTCAATCAAATACAACTCAGCCAGCCTGAAGGCATATGGCTGGCTGAGCATTTTCGTTGCTTTTCGAGCCACAAAATATATCCAAAGTTCACGCAGTATGGCCACAGAATGAATGGTTGAGAATAGAGGTGGAATATAGCGATCATTGGCAATTGTTTAACTTTTTTGTATATACGCAAAATACTTATTTACGTTTATTGATGCCGGCCGATGCACAGAAATGGGTAAAATATATTTACTCAGCACTTAATTGATTTCAATTGGCTGGCTTCGAACGGAAATGCAAAGCAAATATGAACTCTTCCATACATACATGTTTGTA
>NW_016159158.1:0-38647 GCF_001687245.7 Rhagoletis zephyria
AGGCCCCTATTGCGAGTGTCGACTGGCAGTAGAATAGAAATTTGTCGATCGAGTCGATCATCTTTTATTTTGCTATTGTGTAACTTGATCGATAAAAATTTGTACTATTGTGAATGGTGACGGAATTGTAAACAGCTGTTTGTTTGTTTACATTTGTTTCTTTAATGTTTCATTTACATCATTTTTAAAATAATTGCTTTTATTATAAAATTAAAAAAATGGACACAGTTAAATTATGGTTTAGTGATAAGGAAGATGATGTGGAAGCTAATAGATAGTAGAGTTGGCTAAAGCAAGGAGGGAATTGCGAGATTCGTCGGATCCCATGGAGTTGGAAGATGAAGTGTATGTACATATGTGAATTTTATGAATAGAAGTTGCGTTCCCGATGCTTCAAGGATTTTAGGTTTTACAGGATTTGCAGGAAAAGCTGTTGTCCTCATTAATAAATTTTATGGAAATTTAAGAAATACGTTACCGTTTAGTTATTTGTACAATGATGTTGAGTATTTGTCCAAACGCGTTACCCGACTTTTAAAACTTTAACATACAAGTGTAGTGAAAGAATTAAACTTTAATTTAACATAAAGATTTCAAGTTTCCGAGCATTAGTTAATTAATAAATTATGCAGTTTTTTGTAAACTTTGATGTTGGTTCTGCGCAAAAACACTGTGGATGGCGTAGCCGGAATTATATGCACAAGAAATATTGTATATCTTTCACAAAAGAAGCGGAGCTTCCTCCCGTGCTCTTTACGGAAATTCCTTTGCCTATGTCCTCACTCTCCTCCATCAGCTCGACCAACCGCGCAAGTTGCCTTTTGTTGCTTACAATTATTTATCTGTAATTCAGACACATATGTACATACATATGTATATTTCACAATTTTTAACAACTTCCAATTCAATTGACTTACCCTTTATCCATTATAGTACCACTTTCTTATGTATATTTTATAAACGCAAACTCCAACGACTAAAAAACAGTAATAGAAGAATGTGCGATTAAAAAGTATTCACAGTCGCTAATTGAGCAACTAAGCGACACTCACAATAGCATCGATAATCGATAATCGCTTAATAGTCGTTTATCTACTGCCAGTCGACACCCGCAATAGGGGTGAAATTTTATGTGCTTTTCCAAAAAAGGCCTCCATACATACATATCGCGCGTTTAATAATATAGAGATGTAACTCAAAATTTACATTTTTGGAGATTTAATCATACAATTGATAAGCTTGATAAGTAGAATACGTTCAGTCAAACAGATAACCAAACTTCCCAAATATGGCGAAGATATGTGTCTTTCCATTTGTTATTTTGTATACCAACTGTATGAATTGATAAAACTTTGATTGCGTTTTCCCACAAAATTGAAATTTTGAAATACTTCGTTATATGATTAAACGTGCGATATGTAGTACATATTATGTAAATTTACATATACATATGTATATATACATAGAACGAATGACGCTTCCCAGTAGGGAAAATGGTCACCGGTGACTTCGTCACTAATGAGGATTTAGTGACATCGTCGCACTTGCTGTGAATCCTAAACAACATATAGCTGACAGTGACACTGGTGACAATGTCATGCAGGTGTACTCCTATCAAAGACTTATAACAGACAATGTCTTGCTGCGGTCACTTATAAAAAGTCCATTGCAAGATACTGTCACTTGAATGTCATTAATGATTACTGCATGACCAAGTCATGCAGATGACATCAACTACGAAATTACCATTTATATAAAAAAAAGTCATGAACGACTTCCTTACAAAGGGAGCCCAAAATCATTTAAGATGTAACTTTTCCGTACAAGACTCTTAAGTAACTAATGCATGACATTCGCTACGGGGTTAATAAGCATTTGGGCCAGCTAAGAAAAAAACAAATTTTGTTATTAAAACGGGTCTTATAATAACTCTAAATATTTTCACAATGATTTACATATGTATGTATATTAGGGTGGCCCAAAAATGCATGTGAAAAAGTAAAGTCGGAATTTCATGCTCTCACCCAGCTGCTCAGGATTGTTCTATATCGAACCCTTATCCTTTTATTTTGAAATACAAAAATTTTTAGAGGTCAAAGTTTTCCATGTATTTTATATGGGAAAAAACAACTTTTCGTAGAATTAGTATGAAATTCTCTGTTCTCTGTTTCTCTTCAGGAGATTCCCGGCAATAGTACCCAGTTATTTATTAAACCATTTTTTCATAGTAACTATATTTTATAGGTGCGCCAAAACCGCCAGAAAAATCCAATGGGTGTATAAATAAAAAATCTTGTGTATTAGAAGATGTTTAAATAAACAATTGTTATTAGAAGTCTCTTGAAGAAAACCAGAGTTTTCCGATCGAAAAATATTGATTTTCAAGAATTCCATACCATTTCTACGAAAAATTGTTTTCCCGCATTGAGCGACCTCTGAAATTTTTATTTAATTTTTTAATGGTATTTTTTTCGATAAAGAACAATCCTAGGGGGTGAGAGCATTAAAACTCCGACTTTATTTATTTTGGACCACCCTGATGTACATATTTACATATATAATTTTGCAAACTCTTCAGCCCATTGTTGAAGAACTTTTCGGGCAGTGAAGTCGTTATATCAAAAACATGGGTTTTTGAAAGCGTCACCAGTTCTCCTCGCGATGAATATCGTTGTCCGCGCAGTTTATATTTGATCTACGGGATCAAAAACAACCATTATCGGCCAAATGAGGACTAAACGGGCGATGACGATCCAACAGATAATTTGAATGACTAGAGGTGTGAGAGCTCGCATTGGCTTGATGAAAGGATATTTGTCGTCTTTCGTTGTTTTTCCTCTATGCGTCCCAAACTGTTTGACAAACACACTCAGAATTAGCCACTTGCGACGAATAAACAAGCGACAATTTTTTTTATTTAGTTACATATCGAGCCTCTTCCGCCAAAAAAGGTAGATGAAATCTTTTTGAAAATTTTCTGTTTAATGCAGAAATGCATCTAGATGCTCTAGGAACTTTTCTGCATTCAAAAGAGAATTTAAAAAACTGCCAAGTTAATTAAATAGAATGGAAATTTATTTAACACGGTTGTTTTCAGTAGCAAAATAAAATATAATTTGAGTAAACTTATTAACTGAATTTTTGTTTTTTAATTTTTGTGGAAAAACGACAATAAAAATATTTCAAAATAAATCGTTAATAGGCCAGAAAATAACAAAAACAAAATATTGAAAATTTTTCTTTAGGGAGCTAAGGAGCAAAGTCATTTTTTTTGCTCTTTGCTTCAGCTCCGCTCCAGATAAAATCCTTTGTTCCTTGCTCCTTTGCTCCGCTCCGCTGCGAAGTCCTGCTCTGGACATCTATCACTAGCTACTTTTATTTTTACTACAGTTGGCCACGGTCTTAAAATCTTCCGGAAGCCGCCGAACATTGTGTAGAAATTCCTCAAGCCTTCGCACTTATAAATTTAAGTGGGCTTAGCCAGTTATTGTATTTTTTAAAAGCAATTTAGCGAAAGTTTATTAAAACTTAGAATACAAATTTTTTCAGGATCCTGTTAATCGAAAGGAAAGTTTTCTTATTTACAGTTACCAAAGAAAACCTTTTTAAAACTAAATGTTCACAAAAATTTTCAAACAAAAAATATTGGAAATTATCAGCCGCACCTTAACCTTAATCGAACCGAACTTTTATGGTCGAAGTACTCTGACATCTCTCTGTTGTATCTATTAATTCTTTTTCGAAAAAGAATTAAAAACGCCTGTTTAGTAACTGCATAGTAAATAAAATTATGCCGCGGCAAGATATTTAAAATTTAACCAAAAATTGTGTAAATCCCATGAATCGTTTGGAATCGTCGAATCATTTGGCAGCGCTAGTTTTCACATACATACATAAATACATATGCACCTAAACGCTTATTATTTATCTATGTTTTGTCTTGTTGTAAATATTAATTTAGTACTTTGCAGTCTCTTATAAATGCTTACTACCTTTGCATTTGGCTGTTATACTGATTGTCATGTATGTTACCACATTGCCAGTTGCCAATGTTATCTTATCTTTGTTATTTTTAAGTTAGCTTGAATGATTCTATTTCGATTTAAAAAGTACATATATAACTGATTATTGGTAAGGAAAGTGTTATTGAAGTCAAATGGGTGCCTTTATTTAACAAATAGCACGGTAGAAAATAATACAAAAAATAGAAAGAATTATAACGTCAATACAGCAAATGGGTGAGTAGTTATGTACATATGTATGTGTATATGTGGGTGTTTTTATTAGCTTTTACGCAGGTCAAAGTTTCTTGTACATACATACATATTAGTCAATTTTATATACGTATATTCCTTGATAAATCATAATTTATGATTTATGTGAATATCTACATATCGATGGTCTTCTGCAATAACAGCACAACTCCAAATTCAAAAAAAACCTACTACTTTCAAGTGTCTTATGCCTCTAATCCTTGTCTACGTCTTGTCCTTACTAAAGTAAGTAGTAAGGATCGCTTAAGTAAAGTATTAAGGGTTAGACAATTTTAGAATTTTGGATTGTGTCGTTATTGCAGAGCACCATCAATATGTATGTACATACATGCATACATATGTATGAATTCCTGAGTAAGGTAAGGTATTTCACAGTTGCTTGTTTCTTTCGACAAGGTGAGGAGTTTATACTTCTGTTCCTTTAAGCCCACGGGATCACGCTGGTGCCCAAAATATCCCAGCTAGCGTTCTTCACTCTGGAAGACTCGATAATAATGCGGAATTTTTGGTAGGTGTATATCTACTCCGGTCGGAAATTCTCTCGACAAAGAACTGATTTCGTCTAGCGCATGGCTAGATTGCCATAACTGAGTTTTTACGATAGTTCCAAAAGAGGTTCTGTCATGGAAACCCCTTCTACAGATAATCTATTCCGACGCTTAATCAATTGTCTTAACAATGTTCTCACTCAATAGAATGTGGACAAGCCATAGCATACAAAAATTAAACACAGATAATCACTTCTGGCGCTGAACAGATACTTTCAACAACGGTTATCTCTCGTGGTGTCTGGACGGTTAGCCAGGACAGGTGCTAGGTAGAGTTTCTCCAGTAACTGTTAAAGATCATAACTTAGAAGTCGGTGCAATAACTAGCTCTCTGGGCTTATGGTGGGATCAACGAGAAGACGTCTTTATGTTTGCATTTGTACTCAAGCGCACTTCACATGCTGTCACGAAGCGGTCTATACTATAAATTGCTTCGGCTCTCTTTGACCCGTTGGGCTTGGTGTCACCTATCATCATCTTGCAAAAATACTAATACAAGAGCTTTGATTGCTAAAATTGCAGTGGTATAAGTCAGTTCCGCACAACATTCACACCACATGGGGTTCATCTCATCGCTTTCATCGTTGGAATCGCTAACTATACCGCGCTATTGGCTTCAACCAAGCGTTAAGAGCCTTCAGTTGCACGGCTTCTGTGATGCCTCAATTAGGGCTTATGAATGCTGTATATATGTATGTACGCACAGTTGACACTGACGTTGAAGTCAAGGTCACGCTGATTACATCTAAGTCGAGAGTCGCACCACCGCACTGTCACAACTTTATGGTCTGATTATGCGTACTTCGCATAACTTCGCGTAACCTTCAAACTGTAATTTCGTATGCTCTTTATATGTATTTTGTATGTATTCCATTACCCAGAAATTAGCAGAACTTTTAAAAACTTAGCGATCTGTTTAGTTTAGATTTTGCTTCACATTTTCTTAAGTTACATTTTCATTGCACTGGTACAAATGGTTGTGCGAAGTTATGCGAAGTATGCATAGTCAGACCTTTACGCTAAAATCAAAGTGAATTTCGGCGACACCCAATATACAACGTATCAATGAAGCGATTCACAAATCGTTCTACACTGGATTCAACAGCATTCCGCCACACTATCTACGTTCGTAGGAAATCGTATTTGAGATATTCTTTTTAATATCAGACACCAAATTTGGTGTCACACTTTCAATTGGCTTCAAATTTTTTGTATGTGTTCTATACATGAAATAACCTAACACGTGTTCGAGGAATTATTATTTTTTTCTTCGGAGATATGATATGTCAAAGTTTGCATTTTTTTGTAATTCTGACTAATCATTTACTTCTTCAAATCGTTATATCTCGGGTTCTGCGCATCGTAGAGACTTCATCTTAAAGTCGTTTTAAAGCTAAAGAAACTGGCTTAACATTTCAATATATAAGATGGTCAAGATTGTCCCAAAGCTAACTTAGCTATTAACTGTTAAACTTTTTGAAGATGATGATTTAAAATATACCACCGTATTCCTTGTTTAATTCTCTATAAAAAAAAATATGTTTCAAAAGTTGTTCTCTTGTTTTCAAATCAAGTTTTATTTTATATTCCTTTCAACTAGCCTTGCAGTGTTCGAAACCAGCTGATAGCCATTTTAAATATTTTAAACTTTTTCAAATTTGTCTGTACTAAACGTCCTCTACTTAGATACATAAGTGTTCGATAAGTCATCTATTTATAATCCTGTGTCAGCTTTCACACAAATTATTGAAATCTGAAGTCACAAGATAACTTTTTAACAAACCAATCAACTGTTTTCCCCCTTTCTCTTCTGCTTTCATATTCTGTGACTTTTTTATTACACTTCGAGCGCTGAACTTTATCAAAAAGTGTTTCGTCTGGAGAGATAATAAAAATTATGTACTCAACCTTGAAGTTTGCGATCAAAGTACAATGAAATTGGAAGGAGGTATTCGTTTTGAATTTAAATTTGCAAAATGCACATATTTTACCCCTTTTTGAGGATTAATTCACACGGTCGCGACATGCAAATGAATCAAAGGGCATCTTGAATGAGAAACAAACCATGATGTAAATTTAAATTTTTCATTAAATGTAAATTTTTCAAATACTCTTTGAAAATGTCATTTATTTACAGGTATCCTTCTATTAAATACAACGCCAGTAACATGTGTGAGGAAATTGCTTGACGAAGACGGGCGAGCAATACACTCCTCGCCATTTGAATAGTGCAGCCTTTTTATCCTTAGTATTTACAGTTTTCCTTTTGTTAATCAATATTTAATAATTTTTTATAAAAATGCAAAATATTTTACAACGAAAACATGGAAATCCGATTTTCGAATTTTATACAAATTTAAAAAGCCAGTAAACGGTGTACTTTCTTTCTGACTAATAGTAACTAAGTTACTAATGTTTTTACAAAAATTTCGGGTAGGTTTATAGTCCATTGAATTTTAGTGGAATGAGGTGGAAGCGGCTACAGAATACCGTTGATTTTTTTAAGCATTTTCTTCTATACAAAGTATGCTAGACAAAATTTTTACAATTGATACACTGCACAATGCCTGCCTAAAGTCATTGAGTCTATGAAAAATCTGCGGCAAATTTCAAGAATGACCACCAAATATCTTTGCCATAACAAAACTCCCTCTCGCCGCTTCAAAGACCTCACCAAGTATTTAACCAATATTGGTCTGAAACTTTTTGATCACCCTTCTTGCAGTCCAGACCCTGCTTTCTATGGCTTTTCGCTGTTCCCGCATGTGAAAATGAAGCTGGAGATAGTCTGATGATAAGGTCAGATGTGTTACCCTACGATCATTCGGCAGGCTCGAATGCCAAAGATCGTGGTGCGCGTTAAAGTCACCAACTGCCGTACGGTTTTCACGGTGGCCATTGTATACGGCGCGCGCAACTCAATAGTGTTGAGGTGAAGTCATGGTGTAGTCGCCTCTGGCCCAGGGTTACACTCGATGCCAGCCCTGAACAGAGGTGGGCGAAGCAGATGTAGTCCCATGGATGAACAACGCTTTAGAGATTTCGCCAACCTAAACGGGTTTAGATCGCCGAAACAACAGCACTTGGTCGGGTATAACTCGAATCATTCCGGTACGTAGAACTGGGTGTCGTGGGAATAAGATGAAAAGTCCCGCATGCCTCGGTGTATCAGACGCTGTTATCCGTGCACCTCAAGAAATTCCGAAATTGGTCCTACATTAAGGCAATCAAAATTGCGTAAGCAGGAGGCATAGGGGCACGCAGCGATCTGGAGTGAACTTATAACTGGCGGCATAACGGGATCAGGGCGTCTTAAATGCCGGCCATGATCAGTTTATGTCATTCTGGGGCATCCACTTTAGGGCTCTTATATAATTTCCAACTAAAAAAAAATTGATATTATTCAGAGGATCTGTATCTTTTAGGCGGAGATCTTTGCCATACAAAAGGTTGCTTGTCTGGAATAAAATACTTAGAAAGCCTCTATCAGGAATAGCTACTACCTTCGTCGACAGCCACGTGGCATTGGAAGCGTTATAGCTCAGTAATGCATAATTTACATTGCACTGCATAGAATGTCATTTTTATGTAGAAATATTATTATTTTTTTGAAGATGATCGCCACTGTATTTAGGACGCATTACTGTTATTTATGACGAAAGATTCTTGCAAATAAAGCCAAGAGCATCATAAAAAGTAAAAGAAAAAATAGACAACAGACTTGATAACGTTACGCTGAACCAAGATAAAAAAACTTTATCAATAATAATATTTATATACAAACATACAGTAGTTTTCCTTAGATATCTCAAAAAAAGGAACGAGTTATCACTCGCTTCGATTTTGTTCACAACAATTAAAAATGAAAAATTTTAGGAAATACTCACCCAAATTTAGTATTAAATAGCGGCTATTAAAAGCTTCTTCGTCATATCACGCATGTACTACATATGTGTAACTTTCACTATTTTTCCTTGTAAATAATGCTAGATGGCACCTAGTTTCGATTCCTTGCTCGCGTAACAATTAAAAATTATTTTAAAAAAATAAGAACACTTTCTAACAGCGCTCGGCAAACAATAACAAACCCCCAAATGTACTCCTGCCATGAAAAAACTTCTGATGGAAAAGCAATCCGCCGCACAGTGGTCGAAAAATCGAAAAACGCTGGCCAAAATGGGAAGGTGTCGTTGAAGTTGTCCAATTGTTATCTTACATACGGATGGTTTAAACGTAACCGAGACGTAAAGCAAGCCGAAGACGACCGATAGAGTAATAAAATTGCAAACAGAGACGATGTCGTCTCAGAGGAATTGTTCGTGCGGCCTATCGTTCGAAATGTAAATACTAAATGCCCCGTTATTGAGCCGAATTCTACAGTCTGCTAAAATTCGTTTAATGTTAACATTCTGTTAAGGAAGATTTTCTCAAATTTTGTAAGTCTTGGGTTTTGCCAGGGGTGTCGGAAAATGATTTATTTACCATCCCGCCCGCAAAATGTTAAAGACCTTCCCTCTACTGCCCGTCCCGGCCGTTTTAAAATAAGTACCGTTGGTCCTGCGAGGGCGACCCCTATTAGAAAAAAGCATTTTTTTGATGTTAGTCGGAAACTGGACCTGCAGAATGGCAATGGCGCATCTAGCCACTACGCCACAGTGGGCGAGCGAACTTAAGAACTCCTAAATACCAAATTTCAGCTATTTTCCTAGTACCCTAGTACATACCGTTAGGTATAATGTGCATTCCTAATTAAATATATAAAAAAATACATACAGTGGTCAAAAAATTATAGCCGAACCACTTTTTCCAAGTTTTAACGTTTTATTTTTGTTGTTATTTAATTTTGGTTATTTTTTTTATAAAAATATAGTTCATTCTTTAACAAATCCCGTGTAAATACAAGTTTCCAACTTTGCCAATATTAAAAAAAAATCAACAAACTTTCCAAAAAAAATTCGAGCTTTTTTAAAAATTAAAAAAAAAATAATAATTTGTAGCCATTTGAAATTTGTACTTTATTCTACTAGAATTAAATGGGCTACAAAACTGCATACTTAGAATCGAACTAAAAACTCGAAATTTTTACGATTTTTTGCTTTTTTTAATTGCTTAAATTTTTACACTGTCGCTCATTTGGTACATTTGTAAAGATTTATTCATTTTTAAATTGGGCTATTGGTACAAAATAAAAATTAAAAAAAAATTGGGAAAAATATTTAGGTATTCACAGAAAATTTCGGCAAATATCCAATCGCGTGACACTGCCTTTAAACTTGTATATATCCGGATGTTGTTAAAGAATGAACTATAAAAAACTAACCAAAATTATATAAGAACAAAAATAATATTTCAAAACTTGTCAAAATTTGGTGTGGCTAAAATTTTTTTAGACTACTGTACATAAGTTGACTATGATTACTCGGCCGTGCTATCATAGTAGCACAATGCCACTAATATTTTACTTACAAACAAAATACGGGCAGGAATTTCAAAATATCAACCCTGTATGTGTGAAATATTTTACTTTTATCAGTATTTTTCTTTTAATCAATCTATGTTGAAATAAAAGTTGAAACGGCCTCAAGCTCCATAAAAATTGTTAAATATAATTGTTATAATGCCATAAAATAACAAATACAAATAACTTCAGGACGAGCAAACCTATAAATTAAACATTCTAAAAATAGAATTATTAACAACAAAAAAACAAAGCCAACAACCACATGATCAAGTTTAAATAGCACAGGAATAGGTGCGCTTGATTGTAGTTGGCTTATCAAATGAAAAAGTGGAAAAAAAGCTACAAGAATTTACAACGCGAGCTTAGCATGGTGCGTAGGCAACTGGCTGAGTAAGCTGGGGTCGTTGGATCGAATCCCACCGAAAGAAGTCTGATGAGGAAATGTGGTGATTTCCGAAATAGCTATCACTTCTACCATTTTTTCAAAATTATTGTTGCTTTTCCACAATAATTTTTCATTAAAAACGACATCAAGCTCAATAAAAATTTTTGAATATAATTGTTATAAGGCCGTAAAAAAAAAGTAAAAATTAAAAAATATTTTCTCAGAACCACCATTTTTCAAGTGTAAAAGGTTGCACCAAACCAGCAGTTATTGTTACTCATAAAGAAAATATTACATAAAAAATTTTTTAGAAAGCTGTCAACACATAACGGTTAAAATGTGTTAAACGGCTTGGTCAGCAGATATGTGTTATTGAAAATACCAAACAGAATGGCTTTATTCCGACTAATTTATCACAAATTTCGAGCATACCTTCTTCGCGGAAAACATGGGCTCTACGACCACTGTGTACCGGGGCGTATGATGAACGCGAGAATGAGCATCTTTTGCCTTAAACTTTAAAACAACTGTTATGGCTTAAAACTATTCTGGCATATTTAGTGACTACGTCGAAGGCCACTCTCTCGGATTTGAATGCCTACATTTGAAAAATCTTACGATCGTTTTTAGAATTTTGGCCAGCTTTTATGGATTACCAACCATTGAGCGCCGTTCGTAAGTGTGAGTTCAAAATTATGAATGCATTTTAAAATAAGTAGATAATAAAACCCATGTGTTTTTTTTTCTTTTTTTCGTGAGATTTGAGTCAAAACGCTTCCAGAAACGAAATACGTATAATAGTGTACCATATATATGTATGTACATTAGAGTGGTTCCATTTATGTATTCGGGAAAAAAATTTCATCCCAGAAAATTGGGTACCCACCCTTAGTTTTTTCCTTTTAATATTGGTAATATCTATACCAACTTTCAGTTTTCTACTGCAACCAGTACAGGGTGATCAATGAGCTTGAAACGCGCTACTAAATCGCTGTGAAACTGGCAAAAATATTGGTGATTTTTATAAAAAGCTACTGTTGCCATGACAACTGAAGCTTGTTCTTAGGTTACTTAACCAATTTGTTTATCAATATAATATATATATGTATATATATATTATGTACACAATACTTTAGAGTAAAATATGAGCACCATGAGCATCCTCTAAATATATACTTAGAAACGTAAAGTTTGAAACCAGCATCTCTTTCGGCAATAGAAACAATTTGGGAAGGTGACGCAAACCCTATCTAGGAAAAATTTTTTTTGGACCACTCTAATGTACATACATATGTATGTTCGTTAAAAAAAAAAAACTTTATGTTCATATGTATGTATTTTTACATAGCCTTTGTTGTTATCAAAATTCTAGGCAATATCTTTTCACTTACATGTACATATGGTTGTACATATGTATGTACATTAGGGTGGTCCAAAACTGCATGTGAAAAAGTAAAGTGGGAATTTATATGCCCTTAGGATTGTTCTATACCGAAAAAATAACCCACATTTTTTTTTTATTTTTAAATCAAAATACATATATTTAGAGGAAAGAAACACTTTTCATAGAAATGGTATAGAATTCTTGAAAATCAATATTTTTCGATCGGCAAAACTTTGTTCCTCTTCAGAAGGTTCCCAATAATATTACCCAATTATTAATTTAACCATTTTTTATAGTAATTATATTTTATAGGTCCGCCAAAACCTCCAGAAAATGTCAGAAAATGCAATGGGGAAAAAAATAATAAATCTTTGGTATTAAAAAATGGTTAAATAAATAATTGGGTATTGTTTTTGGGAGTCCCCTGAAGAGAACCACAGTTTTCTGATCGAACAGTATTGATTTATATAAAATACATGGAAAACTTTGAGCGCTTTGAGCGACCTCTAAACATTTTTTGATTTCAAAATTAAAAAATAGGGGTATACTTTTTTCGATATAGAATAATCCGAGGGGTGAGAGCATTAAGTCTGAGTTTACTTGTTTTGGACCACCCTAATGAACATATGTATTTATGCGTGTACGCTTGTACAGGTGCGCATACATCTCACTATATGGCCACTTGTTTTAACTTTTAACCATTATCACTATATAAACTATAAGCTGGATAATATTTAATGCTCCGCGTGGACAAAACCTAAATATTTTACGTGACACTTTTCCACTTGAGGGGAGTACTAACCTCATGTAAACAAAATTAGCACTTAAGTATGTATTTTCATTTTCGTTTACACTTTGATACTTCTCATTGTTATCCAGCATTCTTAACGAATCCATACTTAATAAAATACTCACTTCACTCTCAATATACATATGTGCAGATATACAAATATATTGTATCTATACAATTCTAGTAAATATGTTTTCAACACTAGCTACATACTTCCACAAATTTTAAATATTTAGTTTGCTATTAACACCATCCAGCCTTATGGCTTATTTCAAACACTTAATAGGCTAAAATATTTGCTTATTTTTATTTATTTATTTTTTTAACTATTTTTGTGCATTTAATGGATATTACGAGTTTTGTATACTTTTAAAGTTCGTTTTCAAATCTGTTTTCCGTTTCCGCGTATTGCTTTTATTGAATTTAGGTACGTTTCGCACGTTTGAACGTCTTCGAACTTCTGTCGCATTGAGACCTTTATTGGCTCGTAGAAAGCCGCCAAATTGATTGACAACAATGAAAGCTTCTAAAAGCTGTTATGTTTACATGCATAAATACTCATACAAGTGTACATAGATATGATGATATCAGGTGCTTATTAGGGATGCCAAAATATGAGGAAAATTGTGATACCGGGATTTCGGGATATTTTTTCCAATAATTCCGGGATCCGGGGATCCATGCCGGAATTCGCATTGAGTCATAACTTTTATGAATATGAGTAAAAGTTCAATATCTGAAAGCATTTAAACATACCATGAAATAAAACGATTTAAAATTTACGATAAACTGATTGTAAAACTCACATATTTATTAAATCAGACAAATTTAAAAGTAATACATTTTTTAAATTGTATTTAAAAGACCATGTGATTGAGGGAACGCATACATCACAAATAAAAATGTAAATACCAGGTACTTTTGGAAGTAATGATTAATAAAAAAAAATAAACAAAAATATACAAAAAAGAATTCTCTAAACATGTTTATTCTACTTCATACAGAAATGGCGAATTTTTCGCCATTTTTTCGCAATTAACTCGAAAATTTGAGAGTGATCGAATTTTGTTGAAGAACGCCCTATTTCAAAATACGATTCAAAAATGCCCTATCTCACTTCAAAATGTATTGAAAATGTGCTGATATAGGGCGTTTTTGAATCGGCAGCTGAGATACGGCGTTTTTGAAACGAATTCTGAAATGGGGCGTTGTTCAACCAAATTCTGAAATACGACGTTTTTGAAAACTTTTTTGAGATAGGGCGTTTTCGAACTGGCTGCCGAGATAGGTCGATCTTCCACTCAGCAGTCGATTTGAAGTTAATAACCTATATCTCCTCCACTACAAAATATTTGAAGTAGATTGATTTGAGAAAGTATGTAATTTTTTTTTAAGACTCTCAGTTTCGTTTATATTAGCGACGCTATGAGTACATTCATTTAAATCTTCTTCAAAAAAGGCTCAGGCTGCAATTTAAAAGTACAGCTTTTTGTTAACTGCAGTCAAGACTGCATTTTACAAAAATCATACTTCAAAATTCATAAACAAGTTCTTACTAAATATCAATCCGATATTTCAAATTTTTCGGGATCCCGGGATTAATGCAAGCAAATCCCGGATTTTCAGCACCTCAAAAACAACGGGATACCCAAATCCCGGGATTGGCATCCCTAGTGCGTATGCATGCAGTGTTTGGCCCATTGAAGCTTTCCTCTCCCACTAGCACCGATGATTTTTTTTTACGTGTAAAAGAAATTAGGGAGACATAGGGTTTCCCAATAGGTATGCAATGTATTTAATTAAATATTTAATTTCAAGTCTGACACAATGTTTTTCAGTTAATATCCTCTGCAATTACCACACAACTCAAATTATCATGTTTTACATATGGGTGTTTCCATGATGCCGGACGTGACATTCGTACGACTTTAGAGTTACGAATCATACGAAAATGGAAGCCACTTACGAAAAAATATTCCAATGTCTATCTTTTATGCCGTACGTTAGTTGAGAAAAAAATTAAGAGCACCTGGAACACTGATGTCGGGAAAGTCGATGAAATGGAAGTCATAACTAATGTGACCAACCGTACTTTTTCGGAAGTATAGTACTTCTTTTTTAGCTCTCGTACTTCGTACTTCGCAGCACAGTCAAATGTACTTCTTTGCAATATTTTAAACCTCAACTCGGTACTTCTCCGTTCTTCTGGACGATCTTCACATTCGTTCAAACCCTTCAAACGACCAGGGACCGATGGCATCATATCTGCGCGGCTGCGAAGGGCTCTGGAGGTGTCGTGCAATTGGTTGGCTCCTATTTATTCGACCTGCGTGAGGACCGGGTACATCCCCAAGGTTTGGGGCTAGTCAGTGTTGTGTTCCCGAAGGCCGGAAAAGGCTCGCACCTACACTAGCGCTTAACGTCATGTTGAACACTGCGCCTGCGGGTAATGCACACAGAATAACCATAACAGAAGGAAGATGAGGTGGAATCATCTCCACACTTTCTTTTAGACTAACCAATCTTCGCGGCGCTAAGATGGAAGCATTTTTGATCGCACTTCTTAAATTGAAACTGAGCTCTCCGGGATCGAAACTAGTCGCATACGAAATTTGGTAATCGGCTCGCGGCGTTTCGCCGACTAAATTAAGGGTCTGTGCTCAGTGGTATCACAAAGGACAGTCTCTTAATTGTCCAAGTGTGTCCCTTGTCTGGGGCAACCACTTTAACCTAACCAAACCTAACCTTTACTGCTTTTAGCTATGAAATAGTTGGTCACATTAGTTATACACTTTCGGTATGCATTTCTACTCATCTGAGCGTGTTTCTTTATTCATTCCGGAAACGTTTCGAATGAATAAAGCAAACACGCAGATATTTCAACTTCTGCCTAGTTAAATCAATTGACCTGCGATGAGTTTTGTCATCTGCGGTAGGGTGTTAAATGCTTATAGGGTTTTCTTTGTATTGCTGCATAGAGTACTGAATGCCTCACAAACTTGATGAGGCGTCTGCTCTTTATGCTAGTACTACCGTTAATGCGGGTACTTTGACAAATTATGGACTTTTGAACAAAAAAATATCTGCATAGTCTCTTTTTTGTCGGCGAGAAAGGCGGTGGTTGCTTTATACTACTGCAGGGGAGCTATTGGTAAGAAATGTGGGTTGGACAACTTCTTCACTGGCGCGTAACGTCATGCCGAACATGACTCTTGATATTGCGGGCGGAACTGTCGCAGCACTAACCACCTTTAAACACAGAAAAACGGCATGGTTAACTGACTTGGAAACTGGACCCTCTGAAGTTCTGGAGGGCTATAATCCCATTCTATTATGGGTGGCGCGGGAGGCAGAGTTTGTGGAGGTGTCTTTCGACGAGAGCTCTCACGAAAAACTATGCTAATGATTCCGCAGCGGGAGGGTTTTTCAGGCAGAAAAGCTGCCTGACAGTTCCACATGTTGTGGTTCAAAAATTAAAAATATGTACTAATTTACATTTTGGAATTCAGAGATTCCGCAGAAGATTTATGGGTCGTTACGCATCGGCGACGTTGAATACAACCAACGACGGAACGATATATTTGGGCAATTCACAAGGTGTTGTGAAGTTATATTTTCCTAACAAAAGTTGTGTTAAAACACGACGGTTGTGAACACCTGTTACGATTATTTATTATATCTCAGCACTTAACCTCACATAACACCGAATAAACATAGGTTGCAGAGTTGTATCGTCATGTGTTATTTTTCTTCACAAAACAATAACAACATTTTTACAACTGTCATGAAATATCATGACTTCACGACAAACACGACAAATACGACACCTTGTGAATTGCCCAATAGTGTTTTTGAACCAAATTCTAAAAAAGGGCGTTCTTGAAATGTTTTCTGAGATTTTGCGTTTTCGAACTGGCTGCCGAGATAAGGCGATCTTACGCTCATCTGTCGATATACACTTACAAAAGAACTTGATTTGAAGAAAATTATCTGGCACTCTATAAATTTCCATAAAATTTTCAACATCACCCCTATTGGAGTACCCTGTACTTTTTACTCACCAATAATTGTTTGAAATTGTTCACCTTTAAAACGCATTTGACCTATGTACATATGTATATTGATCTTCACAAATTTGTTGAACAATAAATAAAATAACTGAAATAAAATTGTCTCAAATTTACATATTAATATGTATGTACATACATACATACATTAAACCATGCATTTTTCGTATTTTGCGCCCACATGAAAATTTCGTTGTCGGCCACAATTGGGGTAAGATTTCAGCCGACTATCTTCACATTTCAGTTAGCGCCAAGAAAAATACGAATTGGTTAAGGCTTCATACTTTCACACAGCATCATCTATAATACCTTATAGAGAATATTAAGAAGGCTTATTTCGCGATAATATGTACACTGGGACTCCAATCCTCGGGCATGTATTAATGAAACCAACTTTTTCTTAGCGGCTGGTTCAGGCGCCCGACCACCTGCTCGCCGTCCGATTTTGACGAATTAACCAGCCCTAACTCCTGGGGCGTTGTTTATTTCGATAATCCTCATTCATCCTCCGATGTGAGCTTCGTCCCTATACATTGATCTGCGTTCTTCTTCATCTTCTTCAAGCCTACGTCAAACGTCTTTTACCAGATCTCCATCTTCAGCCCCGACCTAAACACCATTTGATTGCTAGCTGATTTATTTATAGAATCTTGGAGCCGCATTTCTGCATACCACCATCCGAAGGTTCCTCTCACACCTTTCTGCATCTCGCTTCTTCCTTCTCCTAGACGCCCTTCTCCTAAGATTTCTCGCAGTATCGCTAAGCTTCAGCTCGAAGGGCTAGGTGGCCTTGTATGCTTTGTACACGTCACTCTTCATCATACCAGTTTTTCCCGTATGGGTTTTAATAGCCAACCACTGTTTCCGCAGCTGTGAGAAGAGATTAGGGGAGGGATTCCCATTGTTCATTTATATCCAGTCGATGTGGAGTTTAGTTTTTGGGATCTGAGTCGGTGCCTGGTACTGCCAAAAACTATGTTCCGTGCTCAGGCACAGTCGATCAGCCGCTCTCTCTGGAGGTATAATAGTGAGGACAGAAGTTCCCGACAGTGGGACTAAATATGCCTTCTTTTTCCAACATAGCGTTGGGAGCATCCCACATGCGCCGAGGAAGTCCATCCAACTTCTTTTTTGAACTCTAAGCTTCCTGCTTTTTCCCATAGAGCTTTTGCAAAAGTGGGTATTTAAGTAGCTCTAGTAGCTTTCTTAGCCCCCTTATTTAGTTTAGATACCAAGCTTCTATGAAGGAGTAGTCCTTGATACTTTGGCTGAATTTCTTTATTCATTCTGAACGTTTGGAATAAACTTTTTTGTTTACTTATTCTTTAGAACGTTCCTGATGATATGTTAACGTATATTTCAAAAGCATTCTGTTTATTCCGGCTGTGAAATGGGATTATCCGGAATGTATAAAGAAACGCAGCCTTTGTTAAGTTAGAGCTTCACATTAATATTTTCAATGCTATTACCACAATTAAAAACACTTCCTCAAGTACCCGCTTTTATACTCGTAATAAAATAAATAAAATCCAAAATACATTACAATAATAATGTCCTACAAATTTCCAGCCCTCTTAGACTCCATCAGGGCTAAAGAATTGAGCCACTGTGTATACATAAATTGAGCTACATTTCAAATTTGACACATTGGAAGAAATTTGTGAAAATATTTTTTTTCGGAAAACTTATTTTTTTTAACAATTTTCGTTATAAATAAATTTGGTTAAGCTTTTCCAAGTAAATATGGGAACTGAACTGAATTTTCGAAAACTGATTGATCTCGCCATCGGTTCACCGGAATCTGGCCATGTAAATTTTGACGCGCTTCACCTTTTACTTTTTTCCTTCGCCGAAAAGCTAAATATCATCGATGACCCTGTGGATAATACAAAGTATGAAAATGTCTCTTTTGTTATGAGCAGTGGAAAGTTCGGAAGTGAATCATATGACCATTATCAAGGTGCTGCCGTTGCGCTTGGCAAAGGTGCTTTCCTCAAGCATACCAAACATACATTGAAACGACCCGGAAAATATGGTGTGAAGAACGTCAAACGCTCAGGCAAGCGACAGACCGGTGGCGCTGATCCCGAAGAACCGGTCGCTGCCGAGGAAATTGAAATTGAAGAAGTAACAGAAGCTCAATCCAATAACGATGTTCCTACAGAGATGCTCGAAGAAGTACCCACCAATGAGCAGGCGCCTGCAATTGAAGAGCAACCCCCTGCCGCTGAAGAACAATACCCTGAGATTGAAGGCCTCACGCCTGTTAACGAGGAACTAATCGAAATGCAACAATCTAATAAGGCAGCCGATTTAGAACCTCAAGCTTCTGAATACAAAGTAGAAGAAGCTATCGAACAGGTGCTTGAGCTTAAAACATCCGGCGAAGATTTGGAACTTGCTCCCCAGGGTGTGCAACAGCACATACCAGACGGCATGTATCGCGGCATAGCAATTATGAAAGATCAGCTTGAATTGACCATGGAACAGGTGCGCCTGTTGGTGCTGATTACTTTGAATAAAAAATCGACAGCCATGCAGTTGGACAAACTGCGCTCGCTCATGACAATGATGGTCGCCATTCAAAAACAAAATATATACATTGAACAAGCGTTTGGTTTTCGTCTATCTGACATCTATTATGATCCCGAGTTGGAACGGGAAGATGTCGAAGAGGAGGTAGAAGAAGAGAGCGATGTGCAAAGCGATCCATCTTATAAACCACCTTTGACATCGCATACAATGGAACAACCGCAACCGCCACCACCACGGCCTGAAGAGTACGATTTAGACGCACACCTATGCTACTCGCCCGATAAGCTGCTAGACCAGTTGCTGGATCTCAAATCGGAATTCTGTTTGCTAACAAATAAAGTGAATGAAATTTCTGCCACAATGCTGCAGCAGGATTGCCAGCGTACCACAATGCTCATTACAGAGCTGCAGGAGCACATGACAGATTTGAAATTCTATGTCAGCAGCGTAAAAGAGGCAATAGATCGATTGGAATCAAAGAATATGAGCAACAGTGATACAATTGAAGAGCTGACCAAATCTTTAGAGGATGTCATGAACGAGAAGATCGACAAAAGTGAAATCGAAATTCTGCTGGCTGACAAAGTTGACTACAATCAATTGCAACGCAAGGCCTCACAAGAACAAATGCAAGAGCTCCAATGTCGTTTGGAGAAGAAATTCACCGAAGTCCATAAGCAGCTTAAAACGAACGACAAAAATATGTACCAAGCTATGGATAATATGAGAACCTCACTCGGCCTGGCATCTGTGGACGATGTGCTGAACCGCTTCAAAGAGAAATTAGAAGCAGAAATTCATGGGCTACAGGAAAAACTAAAAAAATACATGGATGCCACGAATGATGAGTGCGCAGCAGCTGGGGCGCGTATAAAAGTGTTGCAGGATCTCGCTTGCATCTCGTGTGATACAACATGTGTGATGCGCACCATGGAGAAATCGAAAGTGGCAAAGCTGCCAAATGCACATGCCACCAATCTATTGAGTCCTCTAATAACCTATGAAATCGGGTCAATACGCAAATCGGGTATAATGGGCTATTATCGCAAAGATGAGTTTCCACATGCGCCGAATGCTTGGCTTAACCAACAGAAGGTAGCGATGAAAATGTGTGTACCACGACATGCAGGCGGTGCACACACCACCCACACAGCAAGGGAACATTTCGAAAAAGTAATGGTTAATAAAAAATAAGACTTAACTTGTTAGATATCAGAATGTTAACCTATAACGCTTGTCGATTAGTTTCCATATTAATTCATTTGGTTTGTATGTATATTTAAGTACTTTTCAAAAATTTCCTTACTGCTAAAAATTTATATAAATATGAAAACGGCTTTATTTTAAATCGCCTTCATCATTTGCTAGGGATCCATGTGCCAGTTTTGATATTTTATAGAGAAAGCACTAACCTTTTTATACAAAACATGATATAGCTTCGCAGCTTTTCTAAAAAAAAAAATAAGTCTATTTTCTTAATTGGGGAAATCGTCACATACTGAAACCATAACCTTCCAGCACACAACTGGAGCATTATCTGGCTCGAGAAGACCGAGGAACCCTATCGGCAAGCGCTTAATGCAGAGTCCCGTGGTCCTCTAAACGACCCCAAAGAAGTCATCAACTATGGCTTCAAGAAGGGGAAAAAGTCCCCATTAAATGGAGGTGGACTCCCACTCGGCGTCGTTGGACGCTCAAAGTTCGGGTGGCGTATCCTATTTCAAAGAGCCATAATCAGCCTTGGACGGTTTTTCAAGAGGACCGATGCAGAAGTTTCTGGAGGATAAAAAGCCGCCAGATTAATCTCCAACACACCAAGCCGGAATCCGGAGAATTTTTAGGCTGAGGACAGCGAAATACCCAGGTAGACTCAGGTCCTGAGTGCTGTTAAAAACGGGATTAAAGCTTTCATTTTATCTATGTAATTTCCGCAATGGTAACATTGTGACAGTATGCTTAGGGGCGCGGCCGGAAAACTATGTTTGCTGTCCGTCTACATGGCGCTGCTAAGAGATATATTGGCTGAGCAAGGCGCAGAAAGACCAGCGTGATTATGGGGTCCGAAGCCAATTCACCGCACTCTGAAGATTATCGGACACGACTGCGAGGGGTGAATCACGTTTTGATTTTATTTCAATCGGGGATCCAGCTATTTTTAATAGAGGAGATGTGCCTCCGTTTGTTATTGCCACCTGGATCCATAAATTATGGTGGCTTGTATTAAGACCGCGATAAAAAAACGAAATTAGGCCGCGCGGGTTTGATTCACTATGAAAAGTGAAATTATGCCGCTATCAAAATATGAATACGGAAATTTTCACTTATTTGAACAGTAGTTTTTAGGTTGCTGGTGGAGCGAAGCGTTGTGCTGAACCTAAAATCCCACGCATTAAAAAAGCATTGTCCAAACTTTAGGAAAAGTTTCCCTTTCCCTCTCTGACCCCTCTACAAATCCCTGGGATCCATTTGAAAATGGGGTAAAATTAGAATTGTGACAGACAAAATTTAAACTCGCCACTACACAATTAATTTGGCGGTTAGGTGCCACACCCCCGCCCCCTCCGCCCTACCAAAAAACCTTTGTACAAATAACCGAACATTTCCCAATTCATTTATTGTTTGCAGCCAAATGAATTTCACTTTTCAAAATGAATTATGCCCGCGCGGCCTAATTTCATTTTTTGATTGAGTTCTTAATAGAAGCCGCCCTAATTCATAAAGCCGGCCCGTTGCAATATGATGCAATGTTATCAATCCTGTTTCAGAGGATAAAATCGGGGGTCGTTGACTTATCTGTGAGAAGTGATTTTGTCCCGCGTCTTATCTACCACTTTATACTACGTACGTTCCCATACGACTGCATGAATATTGTTTCAGTTGTACATATGGAAGAACTTCTTTTGGCAGTAGATCCGCCAACCTGCCATCCAGCAAGACTTATTTATCCAGAAATATTCAGATTTATATCTGGCCAAGCATTGTCACTCCATCAGTGTTCCCCACAAACAGAGTATGCACGTTTTTCCAAAGAAAAACAGTTTTTACATGGTCCATTGGCCATCGAAACTCGGGATCTGTTTTATTTTTTAAATTTTCGTTGCTAAAACTGGTTTTCGACCTAAAACATATGTTTTCGTCCATGTAAAATCTGTCACACGAAAACCAGTTTTCGCTGAAAACTACTTGAAAACTCACGTTCCACTCATTCCAATCGGTGTCTTCACTAGTTTTTTTCGATTATTTATCGAAGTGGAAGTCGTATTTTCTCATCTTTAATACGCTATTTCGTATTTATTGTTAATTGGCTGGCCAAACTAAAATAAGAATGAAAGTAAGAGGTTGCTAATGACAAGAAAATGTGGGAAAAGTATTTTGGTTTCGTTTTTGTGTAGCAAAACTGCAATCAGAGGATGTAAGAAATGTCAACGAAAACACTAACAGCCGGTGTGAACAGCCTTCAGCCCACAATTTTAAAACCCGTTTTCAAAGTGTTTTCGTTGTCGGTCAGAACATGGTATAATGCAGATAAATTTAGCCATTTCCGATTTTTGCCACATATAACTGCATTTTTCGATAACAACATACAGCCAGTAAGTTATCGATTGACAATCGGCCTTTCCCTTCTCTATGCTGAATAACATGTGTCAGCTGCAATCAGCTGATGAAACAAAAACAAAAGTTGTGTTCGAGCAAAAGTCCATTAAAAATAAACCAGTAATGATGTTTCGGAAAATTATTTGGTATTCCCTCTCAAATAGAAAAACATACCAATTTGTGCGTGAAATCAAAACTTGCGTAAGTATGATTAGTTCGTTGTGTACATTTAAAACTATCAAACGGAACACAATAAAACGTGTACATTTATGGAGTTTTGGAACAATATATTGAATTAGACTATTGTAAATAGCATTTACTTGTCTTTGGTTTATACAATTTTCCATTTTTTGTAATTTTGCTATCTTTAATTCTAGGTAATTCATTACCAACTGCATGTTACATATTCTACTTGCAAATTCTTGTATGTAAATGCTTTCCCAGTTAAAATTTCGAATGTCGCTTCCAAATCAACTGTCACTTTGCACTCTAATAAACCTTACCATTTGCGACAATTATTGAAGATTATTTGCCTCGCGAACACTGCTAAAGTGTAGGCAATACAAAAACTTGTTGATTACAAATAGGGGTATTCTCTGAGTCTTGCAAAACCCTTACGCGGAGCTCGGATTGCACGGTTTGCAAAGTTGTCCCATACGAAAAGCGGCTATTCCGTGCGATCTGTGCACCGTGCAAGGGCTTTGCAAGACTCAGAGAATACCCCTAATAATTTATTTTTCTTCGCTGCATACTGATTAGTTGAAGTGCAATAAAAACCATTGGACAAATAAATACGCGACCACAGCAAGAGAGATAAACGTTATTGGGAATGAAATCCAGTTGCGGTCCGAAATTGTAACTATACACACGTAAGTGATAATATAGGTATAAAGATTGTAGTTGCATACATTATTACATTTCTTTTTGCAGAACAAAGCAAGTGATTTCACGAAAAATGGCTTCCTTTCGTATGGGTCCAACAACGCACTCTGTGCCAATGTCCCTGTTTCAGAAAAATCGGCAGAAGACGGCTGCTGCTTTGAGGGAACACGGTTCGGTAAAGTCCAAGTCATACGTTCTTCTCGCTGGCGGAGATGATGTTAGTTTCAACGATACGGATATCAGCTACCTCTTTCGTCAAGAATCTTATTTTCAATATATGTTTGGAGTAAAAGAACCTGGTTGCTACGGTGTGCTGGAAGTAGATAGCGGCAAGTCAACTTTATTTGTACCCCGCTTACCCGAAGAGTATGCAACTTGGATGGGAAAGTTGTATGCTTTGGACGAATTCAAACAAATGTATGAAGTTGATGAAGTGCGGTATGTTGATGAGTTAAATGCATTCTTTGAAAGCGCACATCCATCACTCATCCTTACCTTGAGTGGCCTTAATACGGATAGTGGTTTAGTCTCGAAGCCAGCACGTTTTGAAGGCATTGAAAAATTTGTTGTCGATTGCGATCTGCTGCATCCGGTGATTGCCGAATGTCGCGTTATCAAGTCCCCTGAAGAGATTCAGGTACTGCGTTACGTGGCAAAGGTTTCTTCTGATGCACACATTCGCGTTATGCAGTTTATGCGTCCGGGTCGTTCGGAGTATGAAGGCGAAGCGGTATTTTTGCATCATGCCTATGCTGTAGGCGGTTGCCGACATGCATCGTACACTTGCATTTGCGGCAGTGGTGTGAATTCAGCCGTACTACATTATGGTCACGCGGGTGCGCCAAATGATGGACCCGTACGCGACGGTGACATGTGCCTCTTTGATATGGGTGCAAACTATTGCGGCTATGCAGCTGATATAACATGTAGCTTTCCAGCCAATGGTAAATTCAACGAAGATCAGAAATTAATTTACAATGCTGTTTTGGCTGGGCGCAACGCAGTCTTGCAGGAAGCTCGTGATGGTGTCTCATGGGTAGATATGCACAAGTTGGCTTGTCGTGTTATGCTACAAAAACTGAAGGATGGTGGCATGCTTAAAGGCGAAGTGGATGATATGCTGGAGGCTGGTTTAGCTGGCATTTTCCAACCGCATGGTCTGGGACATCTGATTGGTTTGGATGTGCACGATGTTGGCGGCTATATAGCAGGACAACCAAGTCGGCCCGCCGAACCGTGGCTAAGTAAACTTCGCTTTGCGCGCACTCTCAAAGCAGGGATGTACGTGACCGTCGAGCCAGGTTGCTACTTTATCGAATACCTAATGGATCGTGCACTTGCTGATCCGAATTTAAATAAGTTTATTGTTGTCGAGGTATATGAACGTTTCCGCAAGTTTGGCGGTGTACGCATTGAGGACGATGTATTGATTACCAAGGATGGGTGTGAGAATTTCGCCATAGTACCACGCACAGTAGAGGAAATCGAAAAGACGATGGCTATTCGCAAGGAGTGAGAACTAACGTGTTGCTTTGGAATATCTTTTCCCTATATCTCTTCTGTTATATATTGATTGTTTCAAATAGTAACATGTGATAATCCCAATTGTAGATTAGATTACGTATGATTTATATATGAAACAATAACTACATGCTTTATCTCGTATCTATGTACACATTAACTACTGCTAATTTACAATATGTACATGTATTTTTATTTACTACATTTACACTTATTGAATAAAAGTCAAATTATCTAAATTGGCAACTATGGTCAAGACTTAATAATCTACACCATACCATCCTTTATTGGTAGCGGTTGATAAAATATTACTGATGTAGACAAAAGGCTCGTTCTAGCATTGCCATGTAACTGAAGTAAGGGAATCAAATGGATATTTAGTTTGATTGCGGGTCCATTCTGGATATTAAAAGTTATACATAAATAAGCGGCATACCATTGCAGCAGTTACACGGTTCATAAAATCCCAAGTGTCCCTCCAGATTTGCCAATACAACTAAGTCCTACTACTTAGTACCCAATCGAGTTCATTATTTTTCGTACTTGGACTGCGTTGGTATGTTTAATGAGATGCCCTGAGCATTTGTATTTTGTTTTCTGTACAAAAATTTAAGTAATTGGATGTCTTTTTTTCGACTCAAAATCTTGTATCCTTAGCTTCAGTGACCNACAAAAATTTAAGTAATTGGATGTCTTTTTTTCGACTCAAAATCTTGTATTCTTAGCTTCAGTGACCTATCTTTATACATAATTGAACTCGATAGACGTTATAACGGTTACAAGTCGATTAAATCCATTTTACATCCACGCTGACCACTTGGGCAGGTAAGGTAGAACACAAGTTCGATAATTATAGTCCACAATATCCTGAAATGGCCTGAACGACCAGTCGAAGCATTTGATACAGTTAACTATATCCCAAAGCACCCAGACTCGTCGTTACCATATCGGACGAAACGGATGACAAACTATCTGTGTGAACGTCAATCGTTAGTCAAATTCTGAAATATTAAGCCCAAGCCGCGTAGAATTAATGAAAAGGTAATCTATACGGTAACATATACATGGCCAAATGAGTGAGCTATGCAACGATTGCCTAATCATAGCGATGGCTCAAACAACTTCACCACTTATGACGCGAAATCCACCGCCGCACTTTTCGCCATGTTGACCCAGGAGATTAGATTGAGCTTACCCTTCCTTTTTCTTCAATATCCCCCTAATAGCCTCTTCGCCTGGCGCTGTCCAGAGACTTGCCTTCACTGTTTTTCTCTACTTGTTCTTTCTGCTCTTTTAAGTTCTTCTCTAATGCTCCCGCCGGTATCGGGTCTACGTAAGGAATGTCACTCCAGCATTCTCCCAAAAGACTCTGGCGAGTTTATATGCTGGTACAACAACAACAAGGCCGTTGCTGCAGCCTTGATGAGAAGCATGTCTGCCTTTTTGTTGCTTTCTATGCTTTTGTGGTCCGGAACTCAGAAGAGGAAGAGCCTAGTAGTAATAAATTTAACAGTATTTTAAAGCATATGGAGAATTGAGGAAAATAAGAAAAGGTAGGGGGTTTCAAATGTATTCGGCATTGCGCCATGTCGGTTCTTCCGGCGAATAAAATGGATTTCTTAAAGTGAGAACAGCAAAAATATATACTTGAAACATTTTAAAAAGAGCAATGGATACTGCTTTTAAGTCAAAATAAGAAAAAATAATAATTTAAAACCCCCTATTTTTGAAGGTAATTTTAAAGGTACATAAATGTACTTTTTTTATCCAACGCACAATGGCTGAAATAAGCACTTTCTGCGGCGATAAATCAACCAATCCTGATAGGCGCTTAAAATCCTGTATACGTGCTTCTGAGAACCTTAAAAACCGTTGGTTTGAAAATCAACAAAATCGGGCCACATCCACACCCGCCGCCCATATACAGGGTCTCCCAGACCCCCTCCTAAAATGGAGGAAAATATTTTTATTGGAAAACGGAATAATATGAACTACCAGTCCGGGAATGCTCTATCTTTTGGTCGTAGTACCGACTTCGACCGGAAGTAGGTTAGACAGACCGGAAGTTCATTATTTTAACCGGAAGTCCATTCCAGAGAAATGTTTCTGACGAAAGTTACGTATTTTTGTCCCCAGAATACGAATATGTGGTAAAAGCATGTACGTCCGATTAAAAAAAGGACTTCCGGTTGTTGTTGTTGTTGTAGCGGCTAGAACAACCCCGCCCGCCCGGTCGATCCCCACGTTGAATATTTGTTCATTTTTGACTTTGATGGCGTCTGAAAATAGCAATTTTATCAAACAGCAGCAGCCAATTCATACACCAAATGATAGTAGATATATTGCCCTTTTATCAGATATATGTACATTAGGGTGTCCCGTCAAAAAATTTTTTTGAGCTACACTATCGCAAGAGGTATAGAAATTTGCGTAATTTTACACAAGTTAAGAAAAAGGTAAAAAAGTCAGAATTGTGTGTCATTTTGAGGGCTCTACCACACCATGAAGTTTTCCACGTAGTTTATATGAGAAAAAACACTTCTTCGTAGAAATAGAGATAAAATCCTTAAAAGCCAATATTTTTCAATTTGCAAACTCTTTTTCTCTTTAGGAGACTTCAAAGAATAATACCTAATTGTTAACATAACGATTTTTTAATACTAACTATTTTTTATAGGTCCCCAAAATCCCCAAAATAATTAAATGGGGGAACCATAAAGAAATCATTAATATTAAAAAAAAGGTTAAATAAATAACTGGATATTATTCTTTGAAGTCTCCTAAAGAGAAAACGAGTTTGCAAATTGAAAAATATTGACTTTTAAAGATTTTATCTCTGACGGGACACCCTAATGTGCATATATGTCATATCGGGCGAGATCTTACAGAAAAAATCACACCCCACGAAGCAAGCACAATATGATTAAATTTGTATAATCAGAACATGCACTTTGGAACAATGAATTTTTTCAAAAACACAAATGTTATTTAAAGGCCCGTTGCTACAGTCAATAGCACGTTGCACTGCAGTTCAATATAAGTAAATTTTAACACAAACCTAAACCAAAACCACAAACTTTACGTCGACAGATAGTGGCCAGGGTTACCTTTCGGTCATAAATTTATAATTTCTTTTCTAATTAGAGTATCTAGAATGCAGTCCGCCTGTTACAAATTTTGAAAGCAAAAACTGAAAATTGGAGTTTTGGCCACAGAAAGTGCTTATTTCAACAATAGTGCAACAATACTATTTTTCCTAAATTATCCATCTCAAAAGTTTAAACTACTGTTACATTTGCTAACTTTGCTTTCGAGATGATACTACTTTTCCTTTTCCACAACATCTCTGGAGACCTTTATCAATGATCGTTTGGCTGCCTGCTCTATGCTATGTGGATTGGCGAAGGCTCTAAAAAATATCGTATATTACCACCCCGGGGCAGGTTCACATTTCAAGACGTTGTAGTCTTGTGAGTGGGCGCCTCTCAGTCACTAGGTTTATGACCAAGGAATACATCCGTCTGGGTATCCGAGTGCTGTAGCTGCAGGATTTTTTGTGGCTCTGGATGTCGTCATATTAACGTGTTTCTTCGATGAGAGTTTAACGTCAATGTTAAAGCTGAAATATCTCACTTCCGAGATATCACTTCCTCCGCATTCCATTTCTAGATAGCGTTTGCAGGAGTTCGTCTAATCATCATTTCGTGTTGTTTCCGGGATTCTTGTCATGTTATGGCACATTCAATATCTTAAGTCTGCAATAAAATTTTAAAACCATAAAATATTTAACACATTTACGTAGTTCACTTTATTTCCATTAGATACTGGTATAAATACAGATTATTAAACTGGTCTAAAACTTTACTTTCATAAAGTATGCATGTACTTAATTGCATTAAATATGTGAATGAAAGGCTGCAATTATAAACCAATGCGCGCCGGAGTACGTCTAGGCGTGGCATCGCCAGGCGTTATAATTTCTTGTTTCGGCGTCATTTGCTCCTCGCGTTGCGCCGCCTGCATTTTGCGCTCCTCCATTTGCTCCTGCGCCAATAGCATTTGAGTTTCCATTTCTTTTAAATGCTCAGCAGCCTGCTTCTTTTTCTCACGCCCACTGCGACCAGTCTCCTTAACAGAGAAAAACATAGGACCCAGCTCCGCCAGCCAATAACCATCGACAGCGGTAGCACATTGCATATACTCCTTAGCGGTCATTACAAGCTCATGATACACAACATAGTCGGGTGTTGTGCCAAGACCATACAACGCTGAGGTGGGATGCAGATGACAAGGCATGCCCGTACGCAAGTTAACATATTCGCCGATGCCTTTGAGACGCGCTGCCTGATAAAAGTATGCCGAACAAATGCATTTGCGCACAATATCCCAATCAGTGCCACATGATTTTACATTAAGTTTTTGCTGTACCATGATGTCCTTGAGCTGTTGACGTACTTCGCGTACTTTGCGCATTGCCTTAACGTGTATGAAATGCTCGTTGCACCAACTGGAATTATAACTGCAAGAAGAGAAAGAAGAAACCAGTTAATTACAGAGTTGAAATCTCAAATTTAAATCACTTACTTATTTTGCTTCCATTGCAGGTACACATTTAGATAGGTGAGATGGTCGGATTCCGGCACTTGAAACTTCTCACGCACTCCGTCTGCCTCCTCTTCGCGACCCTTTGGCCGATAGAAAATGGATGGAACGGAAAGCATGGACACTGAAATTGTAGGTTAAAATCAATGCACTGTTCTAAGAAAAAAATCGTTTTTACAAAAATTCAGTTATACCAACCAATTATAAGCACCTCCGCGCTGCACTCCATTTGACAGGAAACAATTAGCATTTGGCACTGCGGTGGATCAAGCGGAAATTCAGCCATCTGCCGTCCGAGCGGCGTTAGTGCGCCAGTATGATCCAGCGCACCAAGTATCCACAGCTGATACAACGAGTTGAGTATATTATCCTGAGGTGGGGGATCCATAAAGTGAAATTGCAGCAAATCCACCACACCCAGCGACTTCAGCAACAACACTGTATTCGCTAGATTAGTACGCTGTATCTCAGGTACTGTCAACGCCAGTAAATCCTCCTTGTATTGACGTTGTGTGTACAGACGAAAAGCCTGTCCGGGTCCTGTGCGCCCTGCTCGACCCGAACGCTGATTGGCGTTCGCCTGTGAAATAGGATAAATTTGCAATGCATCCATACCGATACGCGGATTGTAGACTTTCAGTTTACAATAACCCGAATCGATAACATATATGATGCCATCAACGGTCAGCGAAGTTTCGGCGATATTTGTAGCCACAACACATTTGCGTAAACCCTCCGGTGATTTTTGGAATATTTTCGCTTGCAAATCGGAGGGTAATTGTGAATAGATTGGCAGTATAGATAGCTCGGGCGCATTATCAATTTCGGCTAAGCGCTCGGCAAGCACTTCGCATGTTACCTCGATATCTTCCTGGCCCGGCATAAATAGTAACATATCACCTTCGTTGGGTGTGAGGTGCACTTGTAGAGTCTGCTTAACCGCTGATTCAACATAGTCCTCACAGGTATTTTTACTGAACATTACATCGACGGGGAATGTACGCCCAGGAATTGTAAACGTTGGTACATTACCAAAGAATGTGGCGAACTTTGTCGAATCCATTGTGGCCGAAGTGACGATCAACTTGAGATCATGGCGTCTAGCAACAATCTGAAATAGAGAAAACGCGTGAGTTAAGAATTAAGAAAGAACTTGGTTGGAAGTTTAAAATTACTTAAAATTACGCAATTAGTTTTATTCCTATGCGCCTATGAACCATCGCAAAACAAACTGTAATCTATTCGACAAAATTATCTTCGCAGAAAATAATAAAATATCTATTTAAGACCCTGAGATTACGCGAGATGATCTTACAAAGCTTGCAGAAGTAAGGTCGAGGACCAGTACAAGCCAATCTTAAAGAAGTATAAAAAGACCAGCCCGGGCACTAAGGAGGCTTGCTGAAGGAAATTTACAGACGTATCAAATAGATTAATAGAGAAACTAAATTTGAAGCCATCCTTTGGCCTATCGGACAACAGTAGGATTTTCTATTAAGAAACGTTTACAATTAAGAAGACGGTAAAGTACATAAAACATCAAACACCCGCGTGAACGCAGTTGAACATTTTCTCAGACAGCAGGACGGCACTTTTTTCCAAATCCTCGTCCTCAGTTACATAGGTCGGAATTAGTGGCAAACTGTAGCAGAGAGTTGGCCTTAATTTCTGATTACTTCGAAATTAATCTAATATGGGTTCCAGTGAGTGAAGTGCTCAGGGCATGAATCACGTAACTTTAAAACAATAGTCGTTCAAACGATACTAACAAAACGACATCGTAAAAACACTGATTTATGCATTTCTTTTGTTGTTACGTGTTATTGTTACTGTTACGTGAAGCAAAACTAGAATCGAGTTGACAATATCGCACAAACGATCAAACAATTTTTGGTTTTCTTGAAGCAACACAATCTCGACACGATATCGTTCAGACGATTGTCGTCATACGTGATTCATGCCCAGGAAAATCAAAAACAGAATTACCTAAACCAGGGCCATGTTAGCAACGGGCTAGGAATGTATGTACATAAAAACTGACGTCCACGTCTGTCCACACAGGATACTGCAGCAGCTTAAAAAAGCGGAGCTCGTATGAGACAGTTGAAAACTACTCTAACCAACCACCAACAGACAGACCTGCCAGAACGCTGCGCTAAAGACTGCCACGGGATGTTTTCAGAAGTCGCCTGAACACCATTCGCGCGGTGTGGCATAAAATCCTGCTAAACTTGATTTTTATTAAAAGGTAACCAGATTCTGTCTGACCGTATAAATGTCCGTGACGGTCCGAGACGGTATAAGAAAATAATTTGAATTTAATAATATAAAAATAAATAGTCAATATGTGGCGGTTCTATTATTATGAAACGCAGTGTATTGCGCCGGGCCTTTTGTAATAAATTCTTTAAAAGCTAGCAAGAAGGCGGAAAATGTAGAATCCTTTTGAAATGACACGCATTTCGAAGACTTACAGTGGAACCAGCGGCAGACCCAGAATTTGTTCGGGATGTTTTGCGGGAAATTTCGCCACTTATAGCGGTAGTTTTCAGTAATACGAAAACTTAAAATCGGGCAATAACTACGCCCACATCCCATATAACGGTAATCTAGAGAAATACAAAATCTTCGCTAAATCAGTAAATACTAAAGCTAATTTATTCAAAATTGATGCTTACAATAATTCTTTACCAAGAAATACGTTTAAGATAATATTGTGATACCGCCCACATATGACTGTATAAGTTTATCTCATTATGTCTCACTGAACGTTCTATCGAAGATGTTTAAAATAGGGGTAAAACCACCCCTGCTTACTATGTAGCGGTAGTTTTCGGAAAGGTGAAATACATATCGCTAGCTTAGAGTGAAATGTTGCTAAGTCCACATTTTATGAAAAATTAGTTTTTGATGCAGGAAGCAAGGAAAACTGAAAACGCACCGTTTCTGAAAGGATCTAACTGCTTGTTTTATTTCTACCCGTTTTATTCCGTAATGTGCAAAATTGCTAAGTCCAAAGTAGTCACAAAAAATTTGATAAGTCCAAAAAATATGAATATTTTTTTTACGCTATCGAATTCGATTTGTATTGAGGGTTTTGCAACAACATTATTTTTCAATATTTATATACATATGTATGTATGTATATTAGGCTGGGTCGATTTTGTATGGGGGAAAATAAAAGGCATTTGACCGTATTGTAAGAGTTATGATGTCTTAGGTCTAAGCCAATTGTTATTGGCCAAGAAAGATTAATTTAAAATTTATCTTTTGCCCGCGCAATTGAATCAAAGTTTATTAATTTTGAAAATGAAACTTTGGCTTGTAATATCTTTAGAAACCATGGAAAACTCTTCCTCAAAGATTAGACAAAAGTATAGTCCCGTTACAGTGGTCCAATTTGCAGCAACTTCACCAAGGCAGACGCCGAATTACAGCAAGAAAGAACGAAGACTTGCAGTATTTAAAAGCAACTTTGCCTAAAGACCATCATAATTTTTACGATAGTTTGCTACATGAATGATTTTTTTGTGTGTAGTTTAGTTTCAGCGAACAATACTATTAATTTAATATACCATTAATTGTTTGTTCATTATTATTTTAATGTATAAGTTGTTGTTTATAATAAACAAGTTCGCAACTACGTTTCAAATTAAAAATGGAACCGAAAATCCCATTAATGGGATAATAAAAGAACGGCCGCTGTGGTGTAGTGGTAAGCAGTGCGCGCTGCCACTGTACAGGGCCTGGGTTCAAGCCCTGGTCAAAGCAACATTACAAACAAATTTAGAAGAAAAGGTTTATCCTTAACACCGGTTGCCCCCCCCCCCCACAGGCAATGGCAAACCTCCGAGTGTATTTCTGCCATCAAAAACAGCGTAAAACTGTAAGTCCCTTCCCTTTGTGTGACAACATCAAGGCGCACGCCACAAATCGGAGGAGAAGCTCGGCCAAAGACTAACATATGTATAAGCCCCAATCTATTACATAAGGGAACAAAAATGGGAAACAATTTCGTTGCATCCAATGCTAAAGCTGTTTTGGATAGAATCCGTAAGTATAAAGTCTCCATCAGCTCTAGATTTGGAAAAAAAACGAGGTCAAAGTGTCAAAAAATCGCATTTTTGCAATATTTTAGAAGCCATAGCAAAGAAACTTAAGGTGATATTACGCTTAAATTAAAGCTACAAGTCTAGACTACTATCCCTGAAAATACCATCCCTGCACCTTGAATTGATGGTCACTTATAGTAATCAGCATAAAAAGTCTATCAAAAACAGCTTTAACATTTGATGCAACAAAATCACTATTCCCTTCTGTTATTATTATGATTAAAATAACCTAAACAATTTGTTCTAATAAATTGTTTCTTAAAATGTAACTACGAGATGGATTTTTCGTATTGTACATATTGGAAAAAATCATGGAAAATTTGCTAAGTCCAACAAAAAAATTTTAAGAAAAAAGTAGAAAATTTGCTAAGTCACAAAATTGTCTACAAAATTTGTAAAAAATCAGACTTCATAATTTTTTTTTTTTAATAAAGGGTAAATGAAAAACGCTAAACTTTGCATTCAAAGTTTTGCAAAATACTTAAAGAAAATTCCTTAGGAACGTTTTTTGTGCCTCCTGTACAATTGAAAAAAATGGACTTAGCAACTTTGCACTCTAAGCTAGCGATATATTTAATACTTGCGCCAGGTATTTAATGTTTGGCTCTGCCCGAACTTACACTTTCTTGCTTGTTTCATCCATATTTTACCCGTTTCAATAGCCACACCTGAAAAATCTTCGTTCGGATCTTTTTCGAAGTTAATGGGGATAAGCTTCACCTTTCTATTTGGGATTATGCTTTGGTCTTCCGGGCTGAGGTAATTGCAATCCTCAAAGCCATGTACTACGTGGTGGAACATATGTAGGTGGAGGGCAAGGAGTTTACGTGTCTGCAGTGACAACCTAGCTGCAATTAAGGCATTGGCATTGGTCGATCTTCCACTCAGCAGTCGAAATACTCCACGTACAAAATCATGTCTGAGCCGAACATTTGATGTGTTTATGGTGATGATAATGTAAATAACGCTAGGGCTCGAAGTGCTCTTAAAAAATGTAACTCCTCAAAGCGAGAGAGTATTTTGATTGATTTACGAGCTCTATTTTTTAAAACCTGCATGTGTGTGATCACATTATTTTAATAAATAGAAATAAAAAAGTAAAGTTCTGAACACATTGAAAACGACGAGCTACCGACCACAGCTTCCAATTTGTCATCTTTATTATCTAAGCGCTTTGTCGATGGCGACATGATTTCTTTGAACGCGGCAGCGACATCATGAATTTGTATGAGTTTGACATAAAAGAAGAGGAAGAACCTTATCTGTCGCCAGAAAAATAGAAATAGATCTAATCTGGCCACAACCACAGCCGTCGCGTGGCTCGTCGCCAAAATAATTATCTACATAAGAGTACGTGTTAAAATAATTTGACAGCTGTGGTTTGTAGCTCGTCGTTTTCATTGTGTTCGGGCTATAAGAAAGAAAATATTTTAGTTTTATTTTGGCCACTCCGAGTTTAGTTTTTGAATTCACCCGTGATGCAAATTTTCATAAGTAGATCAAATCTTCACATTTCATTTTTTTACGACCTTTGGGAATATTTAGAAATGTATCAGCAGGGGGTCCACCGGAAATTTTTGAAAGGGGTCTACAAGAAAGAAAAGTTTGGGAACCTCTGTTCTAAACCCTTAATTAGTATTCTTCGATTTGAGGGGGCGTTTAAACACCCGAACCCTAGCATGAATTGTCAAGATTCGAAAACCTTTACAAACAAGAAAAACGGAATTATTCCTCAAATTCACCATAGATGTATGTATATACGAGCCATGAGTCTAAAAAATGCACAAAAATACATTTTTTTTAGGTTTTCTCCGCACTTAAAGAGTTAATGAAAGTAATGAGAACAAATTTTGCCATACACCAAATGAAATACACCCAGTTTGTGGGAATGTTTGAACTGTGCTCAACTAAACTAAACTACAATCAGCTGTGTTTGAAATTAGGCAAATAACCTTAACAATTTAGATGGGTATTGGGTCAAGGCAACACGTGGATTTCGTAAGTAAGTAAATATCACTCGTATCTACACATTTCTTGGTAACTTTAATTCGTAATAGTGAGCTGAGGTAGCATAACAATGTACAGTCCTTTGGATAATCCTTAGTTGTGTGGTGTAAAGCCGAATAGCACACCAGCAAAGTCCTCGGGGTAGGTTCATGCAAGTGTATTTGTGCAAAGTCCTACCACTTCGAATGCAAAGCAACAATACACAACTCGGTCGTATTTGACGAAAACATTTCGGGAACTTACTTAAATAAGAGAAAATAATCGAACATTTTTCGCAATTTATTGAGAGTCAGTGGTTTTCATATGGATATATATTCACCATAGGAGGGGGAGCAGGGCGTTGTGGCAGTTGTATGCAAAAATTGGTGCGTGCGCATGGCTAGGCTCACACATCGAGCAAGCTGCTCAAAAAGTATTTAGGCGGCGGTCTGTACAACATGGTACGCTCCAGCGGCACATGTGACGAGGCACGTAGGCACGTTGTTTTTGATTTCTGGTTTATGTACAAATTGTAGGTATGTATGTAGATACGTTTGCGTTTTCAAGCCTCTTACATATGTACGTATGTACACTAGGATGGCGCGTCAATTCAAGGAAGAAAAATGTTATCGCATCTAATGCGAACACCTCCGCAAAGTAGCATTGGTACCTAGAACAAAAGCTGTGATCGAAACTAAATTTCGTGCTCGTAGTTTTAAGCACAAAACTATCAGAATGCTCTCAATGGGAATTATATAAGAACAAAACCCTGTAGAACGTTCCCAAGGAGAACAAAATGTCAACAATACTTGCAGGAACATTTCCAAGTGAACCAAATGGGAACAAGAGTCTCCGGAACGTTTTGGCAAAGACCAAAAAGGGGAGAAAAAGTCAAGGGACTTTCTCTTTAAGAACAATTTGGGAACTAAAGTTTCAGGATCTTTCTGACAGAAAACAAAACGGGAACAAATCGTCTGTGATATATTTGCAAAGAATTAAATGTGATAGAATTTTTTTTTCTGCTCTTAACTCTCAGAAAACAAAGGTTTTACTATAACATGACATAGGTGTAAATACTCGCTTTTTCCCAATGTTTGGTGAGATTTTTTCATTGTTCGAAAAATTCTTTTCGCAAAATTATACAAAAAACTAAGATCAAAAATTAAGAAAATTAAAAATGACATTTGCAAAGTCATGCGAAAAGATTCAAATATATATTCGAAAACTACATTGAATTCTCTAAAACATTTGTACAATTTCGCCTAATTCTCTAAAACATTTGTATAAGGCGCCGATTCCCGTATTTTATCGTAAATGTATCGTTCGTGAAGAAGGGGGTGAGTAAATAATGTGAAATTTGGTATTTATGACTTTTACTTTTCCCTCTCTAAGTCCGACCGGTCTTTTTATCAACTGTCATCATGACTATTTTCTACCTGCCTCCATGTAAGTAGTCGAAACACTATGCCCTGGTAGGAACTTTTTTGTTTTTTTTTTCAATTTTTTCTTTGTGAAGAACTTTTTAATTGTATTCAACTACTTTTTATTGTGTTACATTCATTGACAATGTAATCATTTTCCCTCAAAATTTATAAAATCTCTGCACTTTCCACTTAAATAATTTTTTTCGAAAAAGCATAAAATTCTAAAATCTGGCTAGACAGATCTCTTTAAAATCTCAAAATCTTTAATCTAAAAAAAAAATTAATCACATCGGTTGAAAAATTAAGGCTCTGGACTATTTTGAACGTAAATTCCAAATTGGGCACCACTGTGGGCCGATCGATCGATGCCGTCCTTAAATTGGCGCGCTGTCAAAAATCATCATGCCCACCGAATTTGTATGAAACATCCCATGTTTTATAATTTTATTTTTTGGCAGAGCTTTACGTGTTGAAGTTGGATGCAGAAGAGGGAAACAAATAAGTGAAAGAAGAAACGAGAGGAAATGAGAAAACATCAAAGTTTTCTTGCCTATTTAGATGTGGTACTTTTAGATCAGAAAATATGTAACAAGAGGGAGTCCGTTTGATTTTTCAACACTTTTAGAACGGGCACTATTTGGTAATTTTATCAGTTTTGTGGCAAAAAGTCGTACTTACAAAAATAAACTCTTTATCCTTCTTGCTTGATACAGGATACTTCAAATCAAATACCGATGCCTATTATAAAAAATGAACGGCAACTGCTTGCTTAGCAGGTGGTCAAAGTCGTTGTCTGTGAGTGAAGTATTGGAATCGATTTGGTGTGCTGTTTTTTAGCTCTTTTTAAATAACCATATTTAAGTTAATAAATGTCTAAAAAATTAACAAAATATAGAAAATAAAGAGAAAAGTAAGTACTTTTAAGATAAAATACATGGCTCTGATATAAGCTTTTATTATTACTTTTTATACCCGAGCGCACTTGTGCACAAGGGTATTATAACTTTGTTCACATAACGGTTGTTTGTAACAGGCAAAACGAATCGAGATAGATATAGACAAATGTATACATAAATGATCAG
>NW_016159158.1:39336-50604 GCF_001687245.7 Rhagoletis zephyria
TGGCACAGTTGTTGGTCCTGGTACAGCATACCAAACGGCCGAAAATTTCTAAAATCGGACAATAACCACGCCCACATCCCATATAACGGTAATTTCGAGAAATGCAAAATCTTCGATAAATCAGTAAATATTGAAGCTAATTTATTCAAAATTGATGGTTGCAACAATTCTTTACCAAGAAATACGTTTATGACAAAATTTTGGAAAATGGGCGTAGCACCGCCCACTTGTGATCACATATATGTATGTATCTCGCTAACCGTTCTAGCAATTTGTACCAAGCTCGGTATGGTTATTGTGCTTGCCACATAAAAGCAAACCGTTGAAAATTGTTGAAATCGGACTAAAATTGAGGCCGCTTTTCATATAACGGTAAATTTCAGAAATGCTTGAAATTTCAATATTTCGAAATTTAAGGACGCTAATTTACTTAAAATGTATACACCCCGGCTTATCATGTAGCGGTAGCTTTCGGAAAGGAGGAAAACATATATTTAATACTTGCGCCGGGTATTTAATGTTCGGCTCCGCCCGAACTTAGACTTTCTTACTTGTTTTTCTTAAAAATGAAATTTTATCAAGCTTTTAAAATGTTGGCCGTGTAAAATTAAGTCTTTTGAGTTGAATTCATCCATTCTATATTGCGATTTTATGCGATTTCTAAGAAAATACCTTTTTTATACATAGGTATTCTTGATACTGTCAATAGAGAGCTATTTACAATTTGCAGGCGATAACTCGATTAAGTAAGCAAAAAGGGCTGTTTACAATTATTTTGCTTAAAAGGCTGCCCCTTTTAACTTTTCAGCAAACAAATAAGGAAAGTCGGACTTTTCAGGTTTTCAATTAAAATTAATATAATTCGTCAATATTTGTCAAAAGTAGCCACTGTATAAATAATCTCTGCAACAAAGTTTTCTTTGCTACAAATATTACGGAATAACACGCATTCAAACTTTTTCAGTAAAACAACAAATGAAAAAGGACGTCTTTGGACCCCTCGGTAGTCGAGGGTTAAGATTTTTTTTTACAAAAAAGTAGAAAATCATATGTCAATCACAAATAAATCAGAGACCGAAAATAACTGGTCCACATTAAACACATTGTAACTTTTCCTATCATTAACCATTTATTTTTTAATTTTTGTGATATATCACTCTGAAAGCGTTTTATACGAGAGAGATTACGGTTAATGACTGTGAGAAATGGAATCGCTAACGAAAATAAAGGCCAAAAGCAGTTATTTATGAAATTTTTTTGTTGAAAAGGTGAGTTAGTAAATTTAATTATGCTGCAGAGAAAACACATGATGAAAATGCTACGAAGTAAAACAAACTACATATATAGAATATAGAATAACCTATATAGAATAGTAAGCAGAACTATTCTTATTCACTCAAATAATCACCGTTATAAAATTTTTTTTTACAAACTTTATACACTCACACTTTTTTATCACTACTCGTTTCCAAGTGAAAAAATCTGCGGAATTCAACGCTTGATTTTCGGCCCATCTTCTTCCCTTCAATAAGTAAACTATACTAACTAGAAGATAACTACCAAGCACTACACTCAGTATTTTTAACATACCTACTTGGATACCGTTGCATTTAAAACAAAAGGTCAATTCGAAACGTAAAAAAACATCAAATCAAATAAAGGTCTAACCAATACAGATAAGCCAAAAACTTTATTTATTTTTTATAACAAGAAATAAATGACAATTTGTGACAGCAATAAATGGGCCGGTTATTTTCAGTCTCTGTAATAAATAATAATTTTGAAGTCTACTTGTTTGCTCATAATTAATTTGCTTGGCTGAGGGCTTAACCCTAAAAAGATAACCTACAATAACCTTTTCTGCTCAAATAAAACATTTTTATTGGTTTTACATAAGCGGCCTTGTGATTTGTGCTTATTTTTTAAGAACACAAATTTTTAATAAGCATGCATTTTCCATTCTATAAAATGACTAGATTATTTAAATAAATATTGACATTAGCGTAAAATAGACCGTTAAATCGCGTTTTTGCTATGACTTTCTTATTTTATATCCGATTTTTAAAATCTTTATGTCGCGAAAAGGTCTCGCTCAGGACTATAATTGGCCATTAAAAAGTTTTGGCCTTCAAACCCGTTTTAATTTATAAGTTCACTCATTTTGGAATTACTATCGCTAGATTTTTATTTTTATATTATAAATCTAAAGCTCTCAAAAAACGATGACGACCTTGCTAACATGGGTTAGACTTATATTACAATTACATATATCGTGAGCGAGGCCTTTTCGGTGACATAAAAATTTAAAAAATCGCATAGCAAATAAGAAATTTGCAGGGAAAAACGCGATTTAGCGATTTTTACACCCACAAGTTTTTTCTCGACATAAGTATTCAAATAAAACTGACACACGCTAAACTTTTTTTCGTGATACGTCCTAATGTACATTGTATGTATACATTGTTGTATTGTGGTTCATCTTCTACAAACTTTTTTAGCTCGTACCCAGTTTTCAGTATGGGCATTTAAATGTGAATACATCAATGCATATCATCGTTTAAAGTACAAAACCGCGTAACTGACATTTTTTGCCGAAAATTGGATTTGCTCACCAAAGCTCTTGGCTCAAACCTTATCCATTCGTCCTGAAATATATGTACTAGCCGGAACTACGATTGCTTCATAGAAAAGAGAACCAGTTTGAAATATAAGTGTTTTTACTCTCTACAAAATTATTTATGCAACCTCACATACGCGGTTTTGTACTTTAAACGACGATATGTATATGTACTATACTTTTGCATATCTACTTATTTATGAATACATACATATGTACCTGTGTAGGCTCTTGTTGTGACCTCTTCGCCAATTGCTAAATAAAATATCTCAAAACAACAACACAAAGTTTTCAACAATTGATTGCAAATACATACATATGTATCTGCATATGTACCTACATATATACATATATATATATGCATGCATTTAAATGCAAATAGCAGCAAAACAGAAGAAAAAGTGCCTTTTGTTTACATTTTGTGTGTATCTGGAAGGTGTGTCATTGAGTTAGCCGCAACGTCATTGCATCCCTATACAGTAAAGCCTCGATATAACCAAGTTGAGGGGTTTTGATAAATGCTTCCTTAGAAAAACATATGTCGGCCATCTCATATATAAATAGTTAAACATGTTTTCTTTACATCCCTTTTAAAGCTAAACTATGCTCCTAAGGTATAAAAAATTATATAAGTATGTATCATCAGAAAGGTATTTTGAAGCTGAAGTGTAGAGAATGACTCAAAATTTAAAATTAGTTTAAAATAAATAAAACTTTTTAATATACCACGCTTCTATAAATGAACTAAAAAAGTAGAAAATAACATTTCACAGTCCCATAGAATTTGTTTTGATGACTTTTGATTTTGAAATTTTAGCAAGAGTCGGATAAACAATATAAGAGATTGAAAATGAAAAACGTATTTTACCGCAACACAACTCCCCTTAACTTAAGTATTTAAACTCATCTCACCTGAACTCACTTCACTTCAATTCACTACAACTTAACTCAACTCAACTCAACTTAATTTTAGTGGTTGAATTTCAGCCGCTGGGCAAACATTAGTATTTATAGAATATCAAACCCCCGATACAATGATGAATGCATNAGAGTCGGATAAACAATATAAGAGATTGAAAATGAAAAACGTATTTTACCGCAACACAACTCCCCTTAACTTAAGTATTTAAACTCATCTCACCTGAACTCACTTCACTTCAATTCACTACAACTTAACTCAACTCAACTCAACTTAATTTTAGTGGTTGAATTTCAACCGCTGGGCAAACATTAGTATTTATAGAATATCAAACCCCCGATACAATGATGAATGCATAACTTTGAAAAAAAAATAGTTATAAGTAGGTATAGCTTCGTTTTTTTACAATGGTACTCTAACCGTAAACATATTCAGAATACGCTGTCTAGAGTAGAGGTATACGCCGCCGGGCCACGCCGCCGCCGCCGCCGTTCTTTGTCATTTCACACGCGCCGCCGCCGAGTTACGAAAATATCGGCGCGGCGGCGGCGGCGGCGGCGTTCGGCGCCTAAGGAATTTTGTACAAAATTTTCATATTGTATGCACATTGAAATACATCGTTTGAAGGAACTAAATACTACTCGTATAAAAACACTATTTTACGAAATGAAAATTACATTTTTAAAAGGAGTTTTTTTTTGCATAACTTGGGCCACTGAACATTAAAAAAAAAGCGTAACTCAGAAAAAACATATGTAACACGTTTTTCGATCGAAAGCGTTTATTACAGTTAAATTAGGGTCGAATACTGGTAATCTGACGATTTTTTCCGCAGTAGAAAATTTTTTTTAATACTACAACAATACTACTTTTTTATATACTACATCAACAAGAAAGTTATACTTTAACGCCAATATCTCAGAAAGCTGTTTTAACAGAAGCGCCCTTATTGCATCTAACTCCTCAATTATTGGAGATAAAACAAAGATTAGTTGATTTTCCTGTGTTTTTTTAAACATTTTAAACAGAATTTTAATAAAAAGCAAACACTTTTTTTGCTAATTTTTACATTCGTAAGTTACTTTATTCTGGGGTCCCACAGACGTATACAAGAAATAGGTGGCTGTGTAAAAATTACGTTAGTATTCCTATGTAGTGGTCAAACCCCAGGAAGGTTTTGCTCTCGCGCATCGCAATATTTTCTACACAGAATTAAAGTCCCTCTTTTTGGTAAAAATTACTATTATTTTGCATTAAATTCTGCTCTCCTTAGAAAAATTTGGCGCTTAATATATTAGTGGAAATTTTAACCATTTATAAGCCATTTTTCAAACAGTGAGTCAAAAAGGCCCGTTCTGGTGGGAGTTGATGGGTTAAACTTTTGGAAAAAAGTAGGCCAACCTTATTTTCAATATATAACCCGCAAAAAATCCTAAGAACTCCGTAATTTAACATAACGGTTGATAAGCTTATTGCAAAAATTTATTGATAGCGACATAAATTACCCCAATAACTTAACCTTTAAATTTTTTTATTTCTTTAAATTGAAATAGTACATACGGATTTGCAGAGTACATAGAGATGTATGTATATTAGGGTGCCCATCGAAAATCGTTTTTTTTGTACGTTAGTACTACATATTTTCAAATTGTGGAAATTATCGATGGTCAAATTTTAAAAAATTCTTTGAAACTCAAGCAAAAATAGTCATTCAAAAACTCATGAATCTAGAAAATCGTAGTTTCTGACCTAAATCGACAGGCCGCGACCTCTAAATGGTCTTTAAAAAATCTATAAAAATAGGCAATAATATTTCTCATAAAAACGAATCAAATTAGGGGGTTGGGTCTTTAAATTTTCAAAAAAAGCATTTTCGATGGTAAACCTAATGTATGTACTATATAGACTTTCTTCTGTTCGGCAGCAGTCAATGACCTAATGTATGTACTATATAGACTTTCTTCTGATCGGCAGCAGTCAATGAATGAATTAAATAGAATTACAATCTGATGACATGATAAGATTAGAAGCTTCATGGCTCTTTGGAATCTACCTTATGGGCAGTAGCGCCGGCGTTTCCAGACACGCCGGCGTCGCCGCCGCCGCCGATTATTTTTGAAGTTGACCACGCCGCCGCCGCAAAGCCTGTCGGCGTAAACCTCTAGTCTAGAGGCTTTTGAGTCGAGACTTCGTTATATGGAGGAATTTGCTAAACGCCGTTTAACTGTCAACATATTTCGCATGTTTTCATGCTCAGAATTTCTTCGTTATTTCTATGGACCATTTTTGTATGGAAAACTTCGCAACATCGAAGCAAAAATTTTGTTATATTGATTTTTTTCGTTTTATCAAGGTTTGTTATATCTTGGTTTAACTTTACTAATATGTAAATATGTATGAGCATACAAATAAGCACACACCTACAAACACTTGTATGTTTTATGACTTCAAAAATTAATTTACTAATGGAATAATCGCGTAGTATCTCCTAAATCGCAACATGCGGTGACGCTCAAGTTAATCCAGGTGTTTATTGTGGCAAAAGGAAAAGGCCTTTCGCAAATGGAATTATGTAGCTTGTGCGAAGCACATTAAAATTATTTGTAGTATGTTTGGAATGTCAACACTAGTAATTTTAAAAGCGTGTTCTAGACCACATACCTATAATCGGAAGTTAAATGTTTGCGTACCTTAATTTTTAATGGAATGGGTTACTTTCGCGGACTTCTGTTTAAAAATTATAACCAGCAAACATATGTACATACATAAAATATACCACGACTTAAATTTTTTCGATATTTTCATCTATGTATGTATGTATGCATTTTAACGTAATCTACCAAATAAAATATATATTTAGTTACATACTATGTATGAATGCAATATAAAGATGAGGAAATGCACAAAAATATAGGAGCCAAGCATACTATAAAATACATACACACATACATGTGCAAATACATGGCGCCAATGTTAAGAAGATCTTAAACAATTTTTTCGATGTCACCGCACAAAACTTATNCACACATACATGTGCAAATACATGGCGCCAATGTTAAGAAGATCTTAAACAATTTTTTCGATGTCACCGCATAAAACTTATATACATACATACATACGTACAAATCTTTATATCATATGCACATACACTTGCGTTCAGCTGATTAAGTTAAGTGTCATTTTCACCAGTTTTGGCTATTACTATTTGTTTATTTAATGTTCATAATTTTTTTTATTAAAATTATGAAAATTCAACAAACTTTAACAATTACNCACCAGTTTTGGCTATTACTATTTGTTTATTTAATGTTCATAATTTTTTTAATTAAAATTATGAAAATTCAACAAACTTTAACAATTACACCCAAACATTTTAAACTTTTTATTCCGAATTTTTAGAATATTTTTTTTTTAACCTACTTCACAAAAAGAGAAGGTTATAAATTCGTCGGAATAGTTTTTGTTTGTTTTATGTATGTTACCGCTTAACTTTGGGCCACGTTAACCGATTTATATAATTCTTTTTTAAAGGAACGATGTTACCTCCCATACTAATTTCCTTTAAATCCGATCATTGGATCATGAAGAAATTAACGATGATCTTAAATTTGTATATGAGAATTGAAGTCGGTTTTGTTTTCTGCTTAAAAATTACTTGTTTGCTTAAAAATTACTTTTTACCGTAACAAAAAAATATTAAAAATCAACGCGATTTTCTAGTGTCTTGGAATTTGCACTTGAACCTACTAAAATTTAATGCACTTTAAAAATTGCATACTTAAAGATTTTCTAAAAATTCTGAATAAAAACTTTAAAATTTTTGGGTGAAATTGTTAAAGTTCGACAAACTTTTGCAATTTTTGTACAACTTTGAAATGAAGATTTATGTGGTGGTAATTATATGATGTGCTAGACTTTTATAAAAAAATCATAAAAATTAAATATACAATAGAAAAATAGCCAAAACGTCACTTAACTTAATCAACTGACCACAAGGGTATGTATGTACGTTTGTACAACAATTAATTTTAAAATATCCGTGCGCGATGTGCAATAAAAATATGTACATAAATTTATAACATAAGAATATATGTACATTAGGGTGCATCACTCTCCATAAAAAATCTGTACTTTTAACGCCATGTGTAAAATATTAAGATCATAAAAAAAGTTGTTTGAACATCAACTGCTACTTCTCTTCACCTAACACAAAATAGTGAACTCTATAATCTCAAACTAAAAGCTTATTTGATCAAACAACCAACAACAGTAACTTTTATTAGATTTATGCTGTAAAGTTATTATACTCGTATTTACAGATTTTTCCCCACGGAACATTCTTCTTTTAAGGGCTGTTTCCAGCTCTCAAGAAAAATGAAAAATTCATATAAAATGACGCACAAGAAATGGAAAAGAAATTTTCTTCTATCAAAATTACTTAAACCAGTTTGCAGCTCTCAAGAAATACTAACACAATTTTGTATGTGCTGGAGGTTCAAAGCAGGGTTTTACTTGGTGGTTTTAATATTTTACACATGACGGTAAATATAAGTACTTATCACTGTAAATATGTAGTCGGATAATGTCACTTAAAGTACGAATAACGACGCATGAGTGAGTGTAGCTCTGCATGGGCTTAAAATGGCTAATTCTGATTTTTCACGATATTGTCTTGAGTGAAAAGACAACACGATTTGTTAAATTGTAACTCGGTAATCGGTAAATCCTTCTTGAAAATTATTATTTATTCAACATTACACAACTAGATTTCATTCACTGAAATCAATTCGTATTTATGGAATTAGAATCAGGAGTATAGGTAAATAAAAACTAGTGTTCGGCAGTATCGATACCAAAAGTACTCAGAACACGATTCTCAAAAAGATCGACAGCACCCGATTTTTAAAAGTATCGATACTGAGTACTCCAAATAACTCAGTACTCACAAAAGAACTCGAAAGTCCTCTGTACTCAAAAAAGGAACTCGAAAGTACTCAGAACTTAAGAGAACTCGGAAGTACTCAGTATTAAAATTACCCGGTTCCAATAATCGCTTTGATACATGTACTCCGGGTCGATTCAAAGTATCCAGTATTAAGTGTCCAATAGACTTAAAAAGAACTGAGTTTTTTATTTATATTTACCGGTATTCAGAAATGATTGTACTAAATTTTCATTTGCAGTTTCAATAATTTTCAAGTATATATTAATTTGAATAAAATACTGCCAGCTTGTGAGATTTCTACACTTACGTGTTGAAATGTTACCAACATGTGTATATTTAAAGAAAGTACTCATTACTTTGAAAAATACCCGATCCCTAAAAGTATCGATACCAAAGAACTCGATCCTCAAAAGACTCGATACTTCCCAACAGCAATACAACTTTAACCACTTGTTTGTTCGCTCAGTGAAACTATCTCTTACATACAGTATCAAAAATCAGTATACACTGACGATTTGACGAATTTATTTGTTTATATTTTCCATACCAAATTTTTTTTTTATTTTATTTTTTTTTAAATACACACACAAGAACCTTTTTTTAATTTTATACAGAAATCGGGCAAAATGCAAACAATTTTCATCGAAATATTAATTTTTCAAGTCGCTACAATCACCATCTATTTTTGAGAATCTATATGCAAAAAAAATGCGCAACACCCCCGGCAAAAAAAATCTCAAAAATCAGCGGCAATGTTTAGCGAATTGAAACTTCCACTTTATTATACTAAAATTTAATTGGCTACAAAACTGCTTACTCAAAATCTAAGAAATCGAATTGAAAAGTTCAAAATTTCTATGAAAATATATTGCATTTTCCCCCCGAGTTCTGTATCAAATTTAAAGAATTTGTGGATTTTGCTGGTGAATGAACTATATTTTTATAAAAAAAAATAAAAAATAAAAAATTGTATGGAAAATATAAATAACTAAAATCGTCACAGCGGCAGGGCATACTTATTTTTGACGCTCACTGTATGTCTGTATATATAAACAATTGCATCAAACAACAACAATAACTTTGGAACAACAAATTATAGTGATTTTTATGAGCTGACGTATTTGGACTGTCCATAAAATATAAAAAAAAGCGGAGAAAAGTAAGGAAAGGCAAGCACCGAATTAACTTTTGGCGCATTTCCAACAACCTGCTCGAGCGGCCTCTCCAATCATTTTTGAATTGTGATTTTCGCCTTCCAACGCGCGTAACGTCCACAATGCATATACTGTTAAACATTTATTTTTTATTTTAAGCTTTTTTTGCACTCTCAAGCTAATGCCAATTGGATTTTCGTATATCTTTTTTTGTGAATAAACTCGTGACCAATTCTTAATAGAATTTGAACAAAACAAAGAAGTGAAAACTGTCAGTGTCTTTAATTTATCAATAGCAGAATAGGATTTTTTTTTGCTTTAGAAGCCCACAGGATGATGCCTATACAATGTAAAATGAAGAGTTTAATCAAAAATGCGTGGTGTCAGCTCGAAATCAATGATATTTTTTCTTACTGTTTGAACCTCTAAAACTACTGTACGAGAAGAAAAATTACAACAATAAAATATTAAGGATAGACATGGAAGGGAACACACTAACTACAAAAACAAAGAAGGTAAAAATCACCGACTTCTACCTGCCAGCAAAAACAAGTCGGAACAATTCATCTACCTATTCAGCACCGCAAATACTGCAAAACTAAGAAGACGTAACTAACAAAAGAAATAGGTAGTTAATAAGGAGTATAAATACGAGCAACCAATAAAAATTATCCAGAACCGGTTTGTCTCCAAACCAAATTTGACAAGGGATGACGGAAATTCGTTCCAAAATGCATCATACACTCACCCTGTCGGAAACAACAACAACCAAAAAGGAGATATTCTTTCACTTTGGCTGCTAGATGCTAATCTAATGCATTTATACATATGTATGTATACATATTTGAATATCTATGAACTTTTGACAAAGAAAAAAAGGTTTTACAATACATATAATTTTCCCTGTATCAATGATAAAGCGCACTGCTAACCACTACACCACAGCGGCCGCCTGAGCTAAATTTATTCTCGATAAAAATTTATGGGTATGCAACACCACTCTGTGGCTGCCAAAATATACAAATGCACCAATAGTGTGATTCGGCCTTAAGACTAAAATATGTATGTAAACTCTTAAACATTACTAACATTACCGCGAGGAACTGATAATGCGTTTGCACACCATTCCCAATGGCTTGGCATCGACATTAATGTACGAGATAAGTTGATTTTTAATTACTAATTATGGACAAATGCCTCCATTTGCCGCAAGGGTAATAAACTCACTATCATTACTAGACAGCTGACTTTATGCAAAAAATAAGCACAAAAATATGTACCATATATACATACTAGGGATGTTAATTTTTCGGCTTTTTCCGAACCCGGGATTTTCGGGATGGCATTGTGCCATGTTGACACAGATGAAACGGAACGGAATGCTAACAAATTTTTTCTCACATGTTTCTCAAACCGTTCTTAAATTGATAAACAATGCTTGAGAAAAACTTGAGAAAATGTTTAGTTTCAAATGATAAACAATGCTGAAAATCAAATTGAGAAATACGATTTTCTGAAACGTTTGAAAATTTTTATTCCAGCGCTTGTTGGGCCACTTCTGCTCTCATGGCCTTATATGTAAATATGTATGTATGAATATTTGAGGGGCATACATATGTACATATATACACAC